>NC_047120.1:43640433-43822933 GCF_902500255.1 Thalassophryne amazonica | reverse complement strand
ACATCAGGGTACTTCCTCAATATTTTGCCCAGTTAGGAGACGTCGTGTCGCTGTCCATGAAGGGACGTTTTCATTTAATGCGCAGCATTGGGACTGCGCTGTCTAGTTTTTATATACAGCTCCATGACTATAGTATACTATGTTACGTCATATCTGTACCGCACGTGTTGCTAATGTGCTAACGCACCGTGTAGAGACAGTCGAGTTAGTGGTGCGTGACACGTGACACATGACAGTGGTGTGCCGCAGGATTTTGTAAATATAAAAAGGGTGCCGTGGCTCAAAAAAGGTTGAAAATCACTGGTCTAATCAGCATCTTGATATGGCACACCTGTGAGGTGGGATGGATTATCTCAGCAAAGGAGAAGTGCTCACTATCACAGATTTAGACTGGTTTGTGAACAATATTTGAGGGAAATGGTGATATTGTGTATGTGGAAAAAGTTTTAGATCTTTGAGTTCATGTCATACAAAATTGGAGCAAAACCAAAAGTGTTGTGTTTATATGTTGTTATTTGCTGGGTAAACGGCATTACTGTGCAAGATCTGTTTTTATCTACTGTTTCAGTTAGATATGGTTAATGATGTTAATAATTCCCCGAAGTCCTATAGATTGTAGTCTTAGAAACTATGTATGTTACTATGTTTGGCTACAAACGTTTCATACATGTTTAACATACACTTTGGAACTGTGGATGAACAAGTTTTCAGTATGAATGCGGAGCATCTTAACACGGGTATGTTGTCAAACTTTGGGAGGGAGCAGCTAGCTTTGTTTGTATTCTGTCCAAGAGATAAGGGCTTTTTTAAAAGTACAATAATCAGAAGTCTGTATTTCAAAGATTTCTTTTTCATTACAGTAATGTGATTTCATGCTTTATCCGTGTATTTCTAGCTGTAGATATAGAGTATTTCTAGTTATATGAAGTCATTTGAAGAGTTCAAATGCTCACTTATTCATCACCGCTGATCCACAGGGCCAGTAAAGTGCAGAATAAAGGACCAAAAGACATTATGGCTGAGGAAGAACCAAATGGTGAAGTCAAGTTCTCCAAACATCTTCCCTACCCCAACAATCTCAGCAGGTTTGGAGCCTCTGTCTGCTGTATAACCAAAAGATTTGGTAGATTGGATGTTGCAGGTTTTTTTTTTCCTGATGTATGAAAGTGAAAGTATATTGCTCACTGACCACAGAGTCTTGTAGATTTTTTTTTTTCCCTCAGGGGTGGAGGGTGTCATTTTTATCAGAATATCAGCCAGAGGCTTTAATTTTTTTGTTTGTAATTTGATTGCTTATATCATAGGACACTCTTGGAACCAGTGGAAGCCCTGCTTCAGCTAATGCTGAAATGGGATCCTGTTGAGAGAGGAGGCAAAGTCAACTCTGAGAAGAAGAAGCCTTTGTGCTTTGAAATGTTGGATCAGATCCTCAGTATGAAGGTGAGTAACTGGAATAAGTTATTGTTCCATCAAAGTTTTTAAGTTTTAGTGTATTTGTGTATTTTATTTTATTTACTCTGCAGTATTTTGTAGAAGATACTATGCATATTCTTTTTATTTTGTCTGCCTTTTATGCATGAAATGCTGTTAAAGCATTTGCAGCAAATGCAGTGTTCTTTTTGGGGCAAGGAACGGAGTAATCCATTTTATGTAGTTTCTTATGGGAAAATTGATTTCAGTTTAAGAACAACATTTAGGAACCATTTAAGTTCTAAAACTAAGGTCTAGTTCTAGACAACAGAACAATATGATTCATACATTTTGTTGTGTTAGTAAGGATGCTTCAATCAGATCTCAAAGATGGACATATTCGGACTGACTGGAATCTAGTGTTAATTTTGGCACCTGTTGTTTTTTTAAATTTGGTCTTAGTCTTTTGTCCTTATAAATGTCCTTTATAGTTTTAGTCATGTTTAGTCACTCACATGCCATTTTTATTTAGTATTATGTTTTAGTTGACTAAAAGTCTGTTAATTTTAGTCTAGTTTTAGTCGAAAGAGAACTCAGTGTACTGTATTTTTGTCTCGTTTCAGTCAAGACATTTTAGTCTTTTTGATTAAAAAAAAAACACATTAGATTATTTCTGATTACCATTTCAGCCAATATAGTGTTTCACACATCTGAAATAATGAATATTATCATTACCTGACAAAATACAGTTGTTGAATGATTGAAGGCTTGTGGTGTTTTTCCCCAATATTTTAAATCTGCAAGGCTTCCTGTCAAATGCAATTAGACATTCGGTTTTCTTGTAAATCCGCAGTGCTGGAGGGGTGCAGGTCTTTTGAATTGTTAGCTCTAATTATTCTATTTGCACATGGCTGCAGATTTGTTAAAGCAAATCAGAATAAAATATATAATTCAAGACTTGCACATTTTGGAGTGGCCTTTTATTGTGGCCAACCTAAGGCACACCTTGCAATAATCATGCTGTCTAATCAGCATCTTGATATGCCACACCTGTGAGGTGGGATGGATTAGACCGATTAGACGGATTTAGACAGATTTTGAACAATATTTGAGAGAAACAGGTCTTCTCTGTATACAGAAAATGTTTTAGATCCTTGAGTTCAGCTCATGAAAATTAGGAGCAAACACAAACGCATTTATATTTTTGTTCAGTATATGTTGGATTGACATTAACATACTCGCCATATGCCCTGTGCTAGAGTGTTATCTTATACAACCCTGATCATTGCATCCCTAATCCTTAGATTTTCATCTTTCTTCCCTCAGGTTGTTCACATCCTGAACATGAACACAGCTCAAGTTCACTCCTTCCAGTTGACCCTCGATGAGAGCCTCCACAGTCTGCAGAAGCACATTGAGGCTGAGACCAAGATAGAGGTCGTGAACCAGGAGCTGCTGCAGGAGACCGGTGTCTCACTGGACCCGAGAAAGCCTGCTGCTCAATGTGTCCTTGATGGAGTGGTAAGTGATCCACATGAAAAGAACACAGAATCCTTTTTGTGTAGAGGATTTATATTGACTGTTCTTACTAAGGGTTTGGCAGTATGGAAAGAAATATAATCACAATTCTGAGCCATCTTTTCGCTTCCGTTCGCACAGTGGTTTTTTTTTTGTTTGTTTTGTTGTTGTTGTTTTTTTACCCGCCTGCTCCCGCACGCAGCAAAGTTCTGAGTGCTTGCTCCTGCCACATTTGCGGTGGGACCCAATCTCAGTGCAACCCTGTATCACACGGTGACTGCTCAAGGAAACATCTGTATAAGGAGCTGTGCTGATACTATGAGTTTGTGTTTATGTCAGATAAGTCATTTTTCCATCTGCAAAATGACTTTGTCAACTCATGTCCCCGAAGTTTGTCCAAAAGTTTTTTGTGTGTTTAAAACTTTGAGTGGAGTTTAAGCAAAGAGCTTTTCTGCTGCCTGGACATTTATTTGCCGTTTTGAGTGTGAGAGAGTGGGGCACAATGAGCACATGCAGAGCTTCTAGACTAGAACGCAGAGAAAACTAAAAATATTGACAGTCAGTAACAGACTGGATGTTCCACTGTTTTCAGTGAGAGGCTGACAGGAAAATTATGAATGTTTTATCTTAGCGAGGAGGAAAAAATGGACAGCAATGAATGGATTCTGTAATTGCAGAATCGCCTGGATTTAAACAGGTAGGAACATTTGCTTAAGTAGGAGCATTATGCTTTTGTAAGTCACATGAAGCACAGTACATATAATAATTAGTAACCGCAAACACTTCATTCTCATTTAGACCAATCGCAACTGAAAAAAAAGATGAAGGTACTGTGGGGCAGGAGGCAATGTTGGGCAAATAGGCTGTTAGATTGAGTGAGATTGTACAAGGCTTATCACTGAAATTGGCATTAATTTAACTGCAATCTGGGTTCCAGATCATTTAATCCTCCAGCCATATTGTAACTGCTTTTCTCTTCTTGGACATCTCGTGTTCCCAATTTGGTTGTTTACAGTGTTTGTGCAGATGATTGTTTTTGATTTAATTGTTTTTTTATCCTCCACGCACAACTTGGGCTCTGGTACCCAACTCCTGGAGAGGGGGTGGACGCTCCACTTTTCTGGCGTTGCCCACAGGGAGAGGCGGAGAGCTGAGGTTGCATTGCTTATTGCTCCCCAGCTCAGTCGCCATGTGTTGGAGTTCACTCCGGTGAACGAGAGGGTCGCATCCCTACGCCTTCAGGTCGGGGACAGGTCTCTCACTGTTGTCTCAGCCTACGGGCCAAGGGGCAGTGCAGAGTACCCGACCTTCTTGGAGTCCCTGGGAGGGGTACTAGATAGCGCTCCGACTGGGGACTCCATTGTTCTCCTGGGGGATTTCAATGCCCATCTGGGCGGCAACAGTGAGACCTAGAGGGGGGTGATCGGGAAGCATGGCCTTCCCGATCTGAACCCGAGTGGTGTTCAGTTGTTGGACTTCTGTGCTAGTCACAATTTGTCCATCACAAACACCATGTTCGAGCACAAGGGTGTGCACGTGGCACCAGGACACCCGGAGGTCAATGATCGGCTTTGTAGTTGTGTCATCTGACCTTCGGCCACTTGTATTGGACACTCGAGTGAAGAGAGGGGCTGAGCTGTCGACCGATCACCACCTGGTGGTGAGTTGGATCCGCTGGGAAGGGAGGAAGCCGGTCAGACCTGGCAGGCCCAAACGTATCGTGAGGGTCTGCTGGGAACGACTGGCGGAACCCTCTGTCAGCGAGGTCTTCAACTCCCACCTCCGGGAGAGCTTCGCCCAGATTCCGGGGAAGGTTGGAGACATGGAGTCCGAGTGGACCATGTTCTTCACCTCCATTGTCGATGTGGCCGCTCGTAGCTGTGGTCGCAAGGTCTCTGGGGCCTGTCACAGCGGCAATCCCCGAATCCGGTGGTGGACGCCGGAAGTAATTGATGCCGTCAAGCTGAAGAAGGAGTCCTACTTGTCCTTGTTGGTAGGTTGGACCCCGGAGGCAGCTGACAGGTACCGGCAGGCCAAGCGTGCCGCAGCCCGTGTGGTCACAGAGGCAAAAACTTGGGTATGGGAGGAGTTTGGGGAGACCATGGAGGAGGATTATCGGTCGGCCTCGAAGAAATTCTGGCAAACCGTCCGACGCCTCAGGAGGCGGAAGCAGCTCTCCACCAGCACTGTCTACGGTGCGGGTGGGGAGCTGTTGACCCTGACTGGGGATGCTGTCGGGCGGTGGAAGGAATACTTGGAGGATCTCCTCAATCCCATCTTCACGTCTTCTGAAGAGGAAGCAGAGACTGGGGACTCAGAGGTAGACTCATCCATTACCCAGGCCGAAGTCACCGAGGTGGTTAGAAAGCTCCTCGGTGGCAAGGCTCCGTCCTGAGTACCTTAAGTCTCTGGATGTTGTGGGACTGTACTGGCTGACACGCCTCTGCAACATCGCGTGGCGGTCGGGGACAGTGCCTCTGGATTGGCAGACCGGGGTGGTCCCTCTGTTTAAGAAGGGGAACCGGAGGGTGTGTTCCAACTACAGGGGGATCACACTCCTCAGCCTCCCCGGTAAGGTCTATTCCAGAGTACTGGAGAGGAGAATTCGACGATAGTCGAACCTCGGATTCAGGAGGAGCAGTGTGGTTTTCGTCCTGGTCCCGGCACACTGGACCAGCTCTACACGCTCCATCGGGTGCTTGAGGGTTCATGGGAGTTCGCCCAACCAGTCCACATGTGCTTTGTGGATCTGGAGAAGGCGTTCAACTGTGTCCCTCAGGGCACCCTGTGGGGGGTGCTCCAGGAGTACGGGGTCTGGGGTCCTTTGCTAAGGGCTATCTGGTTCCTGTACGACCGCAGCAGGAGCTTGGTTCGCATTGCCTGTAGTAAGTCAAACCTGTTTCCAGTCCACGTTGGCCTCCACCAGGGCTGCCCTTTGTCACCGGTTCTGTTCATTATTTTTATGGACAGAATTTCTAGGCACAGCCAGGGTGTAGAGGGGGTCTGGTTTGGGAACCACAGAATCTTATCTCTGCTGTTTGCAGACGATGTGGTTCTGTTGACTTCGTCAAATCAGGACCTTCAGCATGCACTGGGGCGGTTTGCAGCCGAGTGTGAAGCGTCCGGGATGAAAGTCAGCACCTCCAAATCCAAGGCCATGGTTCTCGACCAGAAAAAGGTGCTTTGCCCTCTTCAGGTCGGTGGAGTGTCCTTGCCTCAAGTGGAGGAGTTTAAGTATCTCGGGGTCTTGTTTACGAGTGAGGGATGGCTGGAGCGTGAGATCGATAGACGGATCGGTGCAGCGTCTGCAGTGATGCGGTCGCTGTATCGGACCATCGTGGTGAAGAGAGAGCTGAGTAGGGGGGCAAAGCTCTCGATTTGCCGATCGATCTGCATTCTGATCCTCACCTATGGTCATGAGATTTGGCTCATGACCGAAAGAACGAGATCGCGAGTACAAGCGGCCGAGTTTCTTCAGGGTGGCTGGGTGCTCCCTTAGAGATAGGGTGAGGAGCTTAGTCACTTGGGAGGAGCTCGGAGTCGAGCCGCTGCTCCTCAACGTCCAAAGGAGCCAGTTGAGGTGGCTCGGGCATCTTTTCCGGATGCCCCCTGGACGCCTCACTGGAGAGGTGTTCCGGGCATGTTCCATCAGGAGGAGGCCCCGGGGAAGACCCAGGACACACTGGAGGGACTACGTCTCTCGGCTGGCTTGGGAACGCCTTGGGGTTCCCCCGGAGGAGCTGGGGGAGGTGTGTGTGGATCAGGAGGTCTGGGTGGCTTTGCTTGAGCTGCTGCCCCCGCGACCCGACTCCAGATAAAGCGGTAGAAAATGGATGGATGGATGGATGTTTTTTATAGAACCGGGGCTGTTCATCTTATCCCCATAGGATGTCCATCATTGGGGGGGTCATAGTCTGTAGAATAATTAATTATGGAAAACATGTATAGTTACAGCCCCAGTGTTAATAGCTAAACCAGAAACATTATTGTATTATTATCAGAAGCTGGAAATGGTTGAATGCAAAAATAGGATGCTTGAAGCAGCATCTGTGGGTCTTTATGATTCATGTGTTTTGTGAACTTTTATACTAAGAATTTAAGGTGAGTAATACGCTGCAGAACAACATGAGCACATTCTGCCTCTGCTGATTTTCCTCTTCTCCTGTGCAGAGAGGTTGGGATAGCTACATCGTGTATTTGTTTGACAAGAGCATCACCATGTATGCTGGATCCTTTATTGGCAGAGTGGTACCTGATAAGGTCAGCACTATTGGTGAGTCTTACATGCTTATTTTTTTATTTTATTCATTTATTTATTTATTTTACTTGCTCTTCTGTTTATGACTTGAGCTTGTAAAATGAAGCAAGCTTTAGAAAATTCCTATTAGTAATATATAACCTATTAAATGGCATATGTGGTCATTCTGGCGTGCTTTTTTAAAAAGCAGCAGAAATGTCATGTCATGATTTTCTGACAAACTTTTTAGTCCAAGATCCGAAGACACAACTGCCGCTGGCTTTGCTGAAGAAGGTGTGGGGTGAAGCGTTGAGCTACATCTGTGGCCTGAAGGAGGACTACTTCAGGCTTTACCAAGGCCAAAGAGCAGCTATGTAAGTCACATCACACACCTAGTTCTGTACTTCTCAGTTAAATATCCTTAGATAGTTAAGTTGTCTTGTTTTGTTACTTTACAAGTGGCTTATGCAGGTTTTGTAAATAACTGAATGTAGAACAAGAACTGCAGGAGATGGGCGTATAGGGAACTGCAGTCTCGTTTGAACCCCTGCATGATATTGCGGGATTTGACCACTTACTGGGACAGCCTGCACAAACACAGCATTAATTCTAACGGAAAAATGGTGTACTGTTTTTTTTTTTCGGCTGCAGTCATTGAAGCAGTCACAAAAAGTCCAGTTCTACTTCTACATCCAGGGACAGCCCTCGTCTGTCTCCATCATCTGAGTTTTTGGGCAAATTACACGCAAACAAAGTGAAAATGAAAAGAAAAAGTGACAATGGGGTTGGGAAAGTGGACATGTGTTGCGGTTTGTTTCTGACCTGGAGCACAAACATGTCAAGGCAGTTTTGCAGGTGAGAGAATGTAGCTACTCTGGTTAACTCTGTAGGCTAACACTTACCAACATGACATCTCCCATTTTCCTCGTCTTCCCTTCTGGACTGGGAACCAAAAAAAAAAAAACATTGCAATGTTTTAACGTAGACACCATGATTATCTAATTAAGTTGATACTAGCGTGTTGCCTGTGGGGATCCACGGACTCTAGATTGGGTAGTGTTTATAAATTAGGCAGTTGACATTTTTTAAGGGTGGTTATAAATAAACCAAAGCTTATATAATGACTTGGAAGGCATGTGAGTCCAGAATGTTTTAGAACCTTAGACCTCAACAGTTTTTTTTAGAAGAGAACTCAACCCTTTTATTTCCTGTTAATTATGTATTTTTTAATGTTAATTTACTGTCTTAATGTATTTATAAATTGTTTAGGTTCTTGTTATCATATACACACTTATTATTATTATTATTATTTTTATTATTATTATTATCATCATCATCATCATTATTTTATTGCATTATTACTTCTATTTTGTCATTTGATTTTCAAATGGACCACAATAGAAATGTTTTCACTTTCTTGTGTCATCCATGTATTTTTAACGTATTTACATTTGTATTATGCACTTACATTGAATTTCCTAAATAAAAACATGCACGCTTTTAATATAAAGTTACTTTACCGACCCCTGCTTGAATGACGTGTTAGTCCAGAATGTAATTATCAACCTTATCTAATATCCATATTTTCTCCAAAAATATCCTATCAGTCCTATCAGTGTTCCGTTTTGGCACTGTTCATCCTAACGGCAAATGTCAGCTGTCCCCAGTCGCACGCACGCAGAGCTTTTTGTTTTTTCTGCATTCTGCTGCAAGCAGGTGCATTTAATTTTTACACACGCACAAACAGAGACGGTGTCAGAAGACATCAAAAGCAATATTCTTGGTAATGGTAATGACAACATGACACTTAAAGTGTAGGTGACACCAAAAATGTGCACAAATAATCACTAAAAATGTTGAAATGTTGATATTTAAAACAAATCCTGAACAATAAGTGAAGGATAAACAACAGCTATCTGAAGCCTGAGCTCTATTTCAACCCTCAGTCGTGGCCATATTGTTGCTACCTCATCACAAGAACGGCACCTGCTGATTCAAGCCCAAATACACTGTAAACACAGCGGAGGTGGAGCTGTTTTCAGACCTTGTTTTGTTTTTTGTTTTTTTAGTCCAGTCTGAACGTGTGTAAGCTGTGGAGGACACAGCCTTATGGTTTTGAGCCTTATTTAGATGAAAATGACAGAGACGAAACCTTGGAGGAAAAGACAACAGTGACGATATTGGCAGAGTTCATAACACGAAATGGTGACTATAAAAATAAATAAACAAATAATGCATATGATTTCAGCATGCCGGTGGAGATGATACTTTTTTGCCAGCTCTTTGGTCTAAACAACTGATTTAAAAAAAAAAAAAGTTTTACTATCGCTGACAACAGAAAAAAAAATTGTGTGGATTTTTTATTTATGATTTTTTTTTTTTCTGAGAAAAAGGTACATTCAAATCTGAAAAGTGTCATGAGTGACAGAAAATATCATCTATTTTTAAAATAAATCTTGTTTCCTTCTTGAATAGTTATTGTACTTTAGTAACGTAACATATTATTAAATATTAAAACCATTCACACAAGGAGAAAATAATGTAGTCTTACCTGTCCATTTCAGTGAGATCATCTTCATTTTGATGAAAATGTCTGAAAATAATATTAATTTGTTGTCCTGGCTGAAGAAAAGTCCGTGAAGGTTTGAGTCTCTGCTGTACTGATCCGTGACCGGCACGGCCAGCTACAGGCGTAATCCTTTCTTTGCGTCTGCGGCTGATGGTTCCAGTCACTGCTGTGAATGGATCCTCTTGTTCCACCATGAGCCGCTTTGAGCTGCAAGTTGAAAGACTCGCAGTCCCTCATCTGTTCATAATGTCTCAGTCCGCACGCCACGAAATTCCCATGAGCCACAAAACAAAATACAATAATGTGGAAATAGTCCGTTTTGCCTCGGTGTGGAGTGGAAAATCCACAACACTGTGCGTGCGAACTTGTCAATGTAACTGTTCCACCTGCAAATCAAAAGGATTCTGCTGGTGAGAATAACTGTTCTGATGCCGAAAACACGGTGCAGCTGCAACCCGAACCACTCGGTGGATACGGGGCTGTCAGTAGCCTGTAAAAAATTGCTAAATTAATGGGAGTATTAAGATAGTGGTTCCGGCACTATGATTACTTCCTTCTTTTTCTCTGATGTCGGGACTCACCAGGACATTCCTGGATTTTAGTGGCACACAGTTCAAAATCAGAATATTTCTCTCTTGAGTAACTGCGCACCAAGAAAGGATGAATTTCAAACTGTTGTTTAAATACTCCGAAAAAATTTTACGTATCATGTCACCTACACTTGGAACTAAACTGACTAAGCCAATTGAACTACAAAAACACAAACACTATTAAACTAACATGAACCACAACATTTAAAACCCCAAAACCCTGAACTTCCATGGTGCATTGCAGGACAATGTCCATTGTTTACTGGTTAACTATAATGGCTAATTTCTCCAAAAATATTAGTCCTATCAACTTTCCGTTTTCACAGCGTTCATTCTTGACCCAAAATACATAAGCATACCAAATAGCAAATGTCTTCTGCGTGATTGAAACCTTACACACACAAGGCACACACACAGAAGGCCACTTGGCTGTTATAATATAGATTGTCCAACCCTAGCAAGTGTTGTAGTTATTATTTGTAGTGTGGGCTCCTCAATTGCAAAGCTTCCTGACTTCTGTCTCATTCATCTCCTCCAGGTTGAGTCTGTTGCGCTACAATACCAACCTGACCAGGTGTAAGAACAACATGTTTGGCTTCTCTCAGCAGCTGAAAGCCAAGCTGGATTTCTTCAAGAGTAGCATCCAGTATGACCTGGAAAAGTACAGTGACCAGATGCACTATGGGATATGTGAGTGTTTGTTTAGATTCAAACCTAATCTTTTCCTGCAGCACATTACTCAACATTCTTACAGCTCCAAGCAAGATGTTGTTTGTATCATTTAACATCTCCGATCGTCTCAAGCCTCTGAAAAGATGCTGAAAGCCTGGCAGGAGAACGAGGAGAGAGCTGCTGCTTTCGCTCAGGTAGTGCATATTTACAAAACAAACCCTTATTTCCTGTTAAGTTCTGCACAAGTCAATATGTGGTGGTCTCTGTGTGTTTCCTGCTATATGCTGCAGGTGGCAGAGGTGAGCCACTTGGAAGATGAGATTGTGGCGCTGCACTCTGAGATAGTGGAACTTCAAAGAAGCCCGTATGCCCGTCGCCAAGTAGACAAGATGGAGGAGCTGTGAGTGTTAATGTGAACTGTAACCTGTACTGTGATCAGTTCTGCATTCGTCTTATTTCTGTCCATTGTCTATACCGGCTTTTGAGGGTTACAGTAGCTGGAGCCTATCAGTGCACGTTGGCTGAGACGCAGTAACTTTCTTGACCAGTCACCAACTTGACAAGCATTCACTGTCATATTGACACCAACAGATTATTTATAGTCCACATGACTAGATATGAAGAAAAACATGTAAATCCCACAGAAATCAGATTTGATCTAAAGACATTCTTACTTTGAAGTTATTGTGTGAACCTCTTCAACATGGTGCCCCCCTAAAATGATAATAAATGGCCAATCCTATTGGAAAAGTACACATCTTAAATGTGTGCATTCATGTTCTCTGTGTATTATTCATTTTTCCCACTTTGGACTAAAGGGTTAGTTTTTGTTTGTTTTTGTTTTTAGTTAATGTAAAGTGAAGATTTTTTTTTTAAGAGCATTTATTATGGGTGGCTTAAGCCAAGGTCTTGGGGGGCAGGGGGTGCACATGGGCCACCAAGAGTTGACTTGTGTGAAATGGAATCTTAGGAGCTGAGAGCTAAAACTGAGGGGGAAAATAAATATATAAATAAATAACATCATTTGTTCCTGAAAAATAATTTTTTGTTGTTTCAGAGTATTTATCTGTTATAATTTTTACTTCTAGTAATTGATTTTATTACAGAGAAGAAAATGCTGTTGACCTCTACAAGCAGCTGAAGATGAAATGTAAAGGTATGAAGCATTTTTGCATGTATTTGTGAGGATATGACTAAAACATTTACATTTGTGGTCTGCTTTTTCTCTGAACACTGGTAGTTAGAAAAACAGGCTGATGTAGATAACCAGTTAGGAATGACGACAGTAGATGACATTTGTTGATGTGGTGCATTTCCCTCAGTGCCTGAGATGAATGTAAACACTGACAGCTCCGAAATGGTGAAAGCCATCATTAAGACGGTCCAGAACCAAGACAAGGTCCTCAAAGACCTGTACACCCACCTCAGGTAGGAGTGTAGTCCAAAACTCCTCAGCTCAGTCAGAGGACTTTCTTTGAATGTTTGTTGTTTAGCAAAAAGTCAGTTCACTTTCTACTTCCTTATCACGAGAAGGACCTCATGTAAGAACTGCTCATACTAACGAGGCTGTGTATCAGTGATTTAAGAGAACTAAATCTCTTTCCGATATCACCAATCCCAGTGTCTTGATTGGACAACTCCCATATGATGGGAAGGGCTCGCAGCCATATTTAGCATTTTTGTAGCATTATTTATGGTAATTTACTCTTCTTGAGAACACGTTCTGATTTAGATACAAGTGGGATCTCATTTTACGAGCGTTTGCGCAATCTGTGTGACACCTTTGTACAAACCGATTGTGGCAAAAAAGGCGTGAGAAGTTCAGTAAAATGTTCTTCATTAAAGCCCCTTGTGTCTTTTTACTGTCCATAATAAATGACAATGACGAAATGTATAAATAAATATAAAATGTATTAAAAGTCAAGCAGCCTCTGTGTACGTGTACCATGTTTATGGCTTTGATAACAGACAAACTGGGGAGAGCTGACATTTGCCATTTGGTATGTTTATGTATTTTGGGTCAAGGATGAACACTGGCAAAACAGAATGTTGATAGGGCTAATATTTTTGGAGAGATTTAGGATATTACATAATAACAGTGAGCAATGGATGTTGATAATTACATTGTGGAGTCACACGCCATTCCAAATCATTATAGAAACTTTGCATAGTTTATTGCCACCCTTGAAAAAATGTCAGCTACATATTTTCAAATCAATTTATTTATATAGCACCAAATCACAACAAACAGTTGTCCCAAGGCGCTTTATATTGTAAGGCAAAAGCCATACAATAATTACAGAAAAACCCCAACGGTCAAAACAACCCCCTATGAGCAAGCACTTGGCGACAGTGGGAAGGAAAAACTCCCTTTTAACAGGAAGAAACCTCCAGCAGAACCAGGCTCAGGGAGGGGCAGTCTTCTGCTGGGACTGGTTGGGGCTGAAGGGAGAGAATCGAGAAAAAGACATGCTGTGGAAGAGAGCAGAGATCAATCACCAATGATTAAAAGCAGAGTGGTGCATACAGAGCAAAAAGAGGTGAATAAAAAGAAACACTGGGTGCATCATGGGAAACCCCCCAGCAGTCTAAGTCTATAGCGGCATAACTAAGGGATGTAGTTTTATAAACAGTAGCCAATCCAGAGGCCATGGATCCCCACGGGCAGTGCACTAATTAGTTTTATGTTCAGACATACTGTTGCACTATGGTTTCAAAGTGGATTTTCAGTTATAATAGTTGGTCTAATGCACCTCCAGACCCACTTGATTTTTGTTTGTCTTCAATAGTAAGATTCTGATCAGCAAACAGAAGATCATCGATTTGTTTCCACGCATTGAGAAAACCCTGGACAGCATCAAGGATGCTGACAACACAGTGATGCAGATGCAGAGCAAGAGACAGAGGGAGTTCTGGCATTTACTGAAGATCGCTTGTGTATGTGAATCTGCAAATTGTTCGCTGATCATTGGGTGTTTTTATGCAAACTCAAGTATTTTTCTGTGAGGCATAATATCCTCCTAATACATGTGTCATGTCTGCCCTCATTGGTCCTACCATTAATAAACAGTGTGATCTCTCTACTCCAGGCTCAGAACTCCTCAAGGAGCTCCATAGCCACCAGCCCAGAGTCAGCCAACTTGCTGCAGGTTTCCCAGTGGTCCCAGTCAGCACAACCGGTCAGCTCCCCGCACCCTCTTACTTCTCTTCCCGGGCCAAATGACAGGTGATTGATTGCACTGATCCCTTTTTGCCTGACAGCACAGATTCACACCTGTTAACAAAGAAAACCAGAACTGTATACTAAAGTCTGCTGTATTTGATACATTGGAGGGAAAGCCAGGAATCCCTCAGGCAGACCATCTAACACTCTGACTACGCAAATCTGTGCAAACACTTTCAGAAAGGACACACATTAGGAGCTAAGTGTTCAAGCGTAGAGCAGAACACAGCTCAGACAGCAAAATGTATGAAGCTGTGTCATATTTCCTCAATAAGCTTCAGAATATCAGCATTTGAATGTGTCAGCACAGTAAGAGCTGTATTGGGCCAACAACACAATTCTGAAGGAAATGATTGTTTTCCTGCAAGAAGTGTATTTATGAATATACCCAAATAAACTGAATAGAAAAATTGTGATAAAATGATCCAGTATGTACCAGTGCAGCTTCATTTATTGATTTGTTTGTTTTTAATCAAAGGAAGAGGAGACACTTCCTTCCATATGCCTGTTTTTTTTGTTTTTGTTTTTGTTTTTTTTTACATTTAAATGTCAACAGTCTTAATGTTACTGTGGTATGTCTATAAACATAAAAGTGTGGTTAAAATGTGGCTAGCAGGCTTGGTGTGTTTTTTGCTTTCCAGTGATGCTGCCCCACGCCTCCTGCAGGAGAACCATAAGTACCTTAGTCAGCTGACCAGTCTAATGCAGGAGACTGCTGACGAACAGGCCAAAAGCATCGTGGTAAGTGTCACTTTTTTCTTTGTGCAGTATGTTTGTTCATTAAAAAGAAGACTTCAAATTATTTCAAATGGGAAGTCGGGTTCTTCACTGGCCCCGTTTCCATGTGCACTAAAATCCCAATTACTGTCTGTTATCTGATTATTAACTGGTCGTGTAAACGGCAAAGTCCAGTATGCTTTATCAGTTATCTGATGAAGAGAAACTGGATTAACACACCTGGATTTCTCTCCAGTACTCCCATTTCTTCAGTACATGAATATTATTAATCTGATTTATTTTGCTTTTTTACATTTGTGCATGTGTCAGAGTGGTTGTCACTCACATTTTCAGAGGTGCAGTGGGACATGCGGTTGACTCATTGGGCCTCATAACTTCATCAGATCACAAAGTTCAGAGGGTCCACTTTGTGTCCAAAAAAGTGCTTCAGTGTCCCTTAGAAATCTATGCTGTTTGTGGACAAATATATTTGTAAATGAGCAGAGTTTGCTAAAAGCAGGGATTAAAGTTCTCAGACACTATGGCGGATTTCCATAAATTGGGCCGCCAAAAGGCCATAAATGTCAAGGCTCGACCATAATGATTGCCCGATCGACACTGGTGAGTAAACGGTGCTGTTGGACTCGTGCTTCACGCCCGTCACTTGCCCGGCGTGGCAAGTTATCGGTCGCATTTAGAACGACATCTGGTGAAAAGTCAACATATTTTAGTGTTGTTCTTGCGGCAGCAGAAGCGTATTTCTGATCGACTGTTATAGGATAAATTAACCCGATTCTCTAATCGTGCACATTCCTACTCACTCATCTCTGCCTCCTTTCCTGACCTAACACAATAAAAATCTGATGATGTTTTTCACATTTTCTGACCTTTTATATACAGTGATTAACTAATCAACCATCTAGTTTCTTCAGGTTTCGGTCATTATGACGATACTCTTCAAACATTAATAAATATTATCACTCAGTATGAAAGAAATGGCATGATAATATTTATGCTGTATTACCCAGGCTGAGTAAGAGGATTTATTCACATTATTCTTCATTATACAAGAAAGAATGCATTTTCATGTAATGTTCAAACATTTGTCTGGCTTTTCCCAGTTTGACTGTTAATATACTTTTTCCCTCGTCTTAGGATCAAGACTGGAGTTGGACAAAATATGAAACTTTATCCACAAAATTTAAAAAGCAAAATGCATAAAAGCTGTTTATGTCTTCTCTGCCTGCCTGCCAACAAACACTAAGGACTGTATGCTGTTAATACTGTGGAGGGTGTAAACTTTGTACAGTTGTACATAGACTCTGGATACTCTCTGTAAATGGTTTTGTTAAAAAAAAAATAATTAAGCATTCACACATTTGTCTGATATAGTGGAAGGTTTTGACATGATTGTTTATTTTAATGGGGTTAAAAAAAGGCTCAAGATGTTGCAACGACACTGAGAAGTGTAGATATTTCACTGTACTTCTATCTGTTGTTCATTAAATTAATCTTTTTTTTTTTTTTTTTTTGTAAAGTTAATGTAGAAACAAGCAAACTGTAGCACCGGAGTGTGAAAGCCAGAAGGTTTTGGACCATCAGCTTGATGGTTTATGGCCAAAACACAGGAGGTGGGTGGGGGTTGAGCAGGTGGAGGAGGAAATAACGAACAAGCAAACGGCACTTTGATACTCCAGAGAATCTTTTCTGTGAAGAATGATTTTCCCGAATAAATCTCGTCAGAACTCTGTTTTACCAGGCTGCCAAAGTGTCGCTGGATTTACAGCTCCGACGAGACGAAAACTGTGGACATCCACAATCAAGTACTTTTTTTTTTGACGTTGTGGGGATTAAATTGAGCGTTGCTTTCATTTTTCTACAGGTGTTCTGTATCATAGGCAGAAATCTGATAGTATTTGTGACAAAAGTGGCTGGCCATTATGTTGACACTGTACATCGACATTTTAATTGTCACACTGATGCAATGGGTTTTTGTTTTTGTGCACAAACTCTTTCTCTGGATGTTTTATATACAGAAGCTTATTCCCATGAAACAGAATCAGGGTTTTTTTGTTGTTTTGTTTTGTTTTTTTAATAGATTGTATTACAAAAACACTCCCAGGGTAACAAATGGTTGAATGTACTGCAGTTAAGTGAATCCATATCACTGTAAAGGGTTTCTGTGAGTCAGAATCAGTTACCTTCTGAGTTGTCTTTATGAAGTTCAAGTGCAATGGAGAAAAAAGTGTTTTGTATTTAAGAACCAATTTGTCAGTTTACTTTCCTTTTGAGTGTTTTGTTTCCATCTGATGCTTTAAAAACTTGTTTCTGAATGTTTTAATTTTCAGAAATACTCTTGTGTAATGATCAAATGTTTGCCTGGTGTTAAAATAAAGAGGACTTTTGGCATGATGTCGATGTACCTGGTGATGTCATCAGTCAGGTGACACGGCGGTCACTGCCGCTGTGCTGTGTGGAAGGATTACTATACATTCTGTAAAACAATGGAGAATAGTTTGTCTCATGCATGACAAAGAAGTTCATACTCTGCTCACCGTTAAGACGGAGTGATTAGTTGTGACACACTGAGATTAGCGGCTCAGCTTGTTGAATGCTTTTTTTCCTCCTTGTGACCTCTTTTACTGGGTTTTGGTCTGTAAATAATTTCTTCTCAGCCAGCTGTGGCTGTTTCTACTTCATGCGTGTTTTCTTCCCTTCACCATTGTGAGGAAATCAGTGACACAGAAGAAGGAAATGACAGCAGGAGAACAAAATATCTGGATTTTTGTATGAATATTTAATCTTGACCTTGGTTCTGTGTGCAGAAGTAACAGATTTAAACATGAATTTTCTCATATTTTTCAAAGCTACAGAATAAGCAACAAGGAAATATTGAACCTAGTATGTTTTTTAAATAAGGTGTTGATTTTTATACCTTTTTTTAACACTGCATGCTGCCACATGAGCACAGTCATAATCGCTTGTCTATTTCTATGAAAAATATAACAAAAAAATAAGATGTTATGGATATAAAAGATATATATTCCAGGCCAACTTCAAAATAAAATGCCTCCTTTTCTAGGATATTAGCCATCTGTTAACCAAATTTTATTTGTTGCTTTGCGCCAATCATTATTCTGAATCATCTCAAAAATTGAATCAATTATTTCCTCGATCATTATCTGTCTGCTCACAAAATTTCATTGAAATCCATTTACGTATTACCCTTTGAGTTACCCTGCGAATGCAGGTGAGAACAATACCTCCATGACAGAGGTATAACAAAAAAGGGCTGGATAGATTTTCACCAAACGGAGTGGAAATATTTTTGAGTGGGATTGCATTACTTAAAAAAACTATAACACTATTAACCTTGTCATGTGGGAAATGAGTGAAGCCCTCCTCCCCTCTCCTATACTCTCTCCACCCCTCCCCCTCGCTCTCACAGAGCAAATTAAGCGTTTTAAACACGAAGCCTTTAAGCTGTAAAATAAACTGTAAATTTCTGAATGTATCACCAACTACAGACACAGAACTCTGGATTATTTCATTAAAGATTCTGATAGCGTTGTTTTTTTCCTTTCAGTCAGAGTGGAGGGGGCTGTCTGCTCTGAGCTGCCTTCAGCGCTGTGGCTTCACAGAATGCTGAAAGCAGCTGACTGCTGATCTCTGCTGTTTGTGGCGGATTTGATGAGAAGAGAATGAGATATATATTTCTTATTTCTTTATTTGGTTGAAATTGCAAAATACAATTGAATTGGTACATTTTTCAGCAACATTTTAGTTAATTTTTTTGGAAAATCCATGCTGGGTGGTACAGCCAATTGGAACCCGAGAGCCAGGTGGAAATTTGCAGTGCCGGACTGTGCCGCCCACCGTACCTAGAATCCTGCTCCAGATTATTACATTTCGGAACAAATTGGTTAAAGGTCAAGCAAAATACAAGCCAAAAAAAAACTATCATTAACCATATCGCTGCTCACAATGTGGCTCGAGATTGATCAAATGCTCATGTTAATCAGTAAATTATTTGTGATCAGCTGGTATAAGCACTTAAAGAAATCATAATGTGTAGTTAGTAAAAGAAAAACATCGCCTCTAGATGTGGTCCCTCATAGCTCATAATCAAGGTTGGGTAGGATTACATTGAAATGTAATCCAAAAGTAATCAGATTACAAGTAATCCAAATGTATTCTTTCAATGTAATCCTACCCAACCTTGCTCATAATTCATAATCTACACTTATCTCAGTGTGCATCATGTTTTGATGCCTTTGTTGACCCCCAAAATGTGAATCTGCTGCAAATTGTGAATTATCCACAAACCGTGAATTGCAAAACGTGAAAACTCAAAACAAATTGTGAACACACGTTGCAAAACGTGGATTTCTTCACAATTTCTGGTCTTACATTTCACTTTCCTCCAGGAACACCTTAGGGGAAAATCCACACATTGTGTTCGATCACAGTGGACTGTTATCACTTACAAATCAGCCGATTTGCACCGTCCTGCAGACTCGCTTTCCCTCCCACAGCCCTGCTGACTACCAGGGTCAGATGATGATAACATAAATAATAACAATTATATAGGTGTACAGGTAATGTTGTGAGACAGATTTTTTTATTTTTTTATTACAACATATATTAGCTGTACATGTAACAATCCATAGGCCTTTTGACTGTACATGAAGATAATTATGAATGAAAATTCATTTCAGGAAAAGAGCAAATTGAGTGATTAGATTACTTATGTAAGGGGATTTGTTCAGTTAATTTTGTAACAAATTTCACTGTTTCCAGGCAGTTTCTATACCTCTGCTTCTTTTGGGGGGATTTCCCCTACTGATTCAAAAGAACACAGCACTGGGATTCAAATATTTTTGTTGCTGTTACTGGAACAAAAACGTTTTGACAGAAAACACAAAACTCAGGCCAATCACAGAAACGGAATCTTCATCTTCCACCGCTATAGGTGCAGATATTTTTTACAGCAGTGTTGATCATTTGGATCCTCAACTTTTGGCACATCTTACTTCTTGAAGTCCAACTGTTAACATCTGGACAGGCTGAGGTCATCGATTTTCATTTGTTTTCCTGATTCAGTCTACAGACCTCTCAGTACTGTCATCTTTGGACAGAAGTGTGGTTTTGTTACCAACATATTTAAAGCAAGAAAAAAAAAACTTTGGCATTCCGCTAATTTGTCATCGTGGAATCTGGCACCACGTGCACACTGTATTCTGATCTGAGCAGGAAGTGAGCTGGGACAAAGCTTCACTTTAAACAAACCTCACTAAATGTAAACAACCACATTTGGCTCATGAATCAGAATGAATCAGCTGAGGATTCAGAGAAGAGAAACCAGCCCCTTGTTATGGCCTACATTCCACTGAGATTAACACTTCCGTCTCAACACTCGGGTTTGAAATAAGATTTTTTTGTGCCCTTATACATCTGTCACTAAATGTTGGATGGCTGAGTGTGGGGAAAAAAGACATTAAAGTTTGTGTTCATCCTTAAAACTACATTTTTATATTTTAGATATTTCAAATCAGTGCAGTTTTATAAAGTGCACTGTTTTGTTTTGTTTTTATAAATTTTCACTTTGTTTTCTGAGCCTTTTATAATGGGTCAGTGAATGTTTGCATACTGATTCAAGTTCTGAAGCAATGAGTTTCTTTAAAGTTGCCGGCATTTTGAGATCAACTTTTGAGCAACTGAAATGCAATCATTTCAATGCAGCGGTTACTTTGTCAATTGCTTCTCAGTGTTTCATTTCCTGTTTTAACCATATAAAATGTGAATTTCTGTTAGGATTGCTTTATTTACTGCTTTTTTATAATGTTTTTTATCAAAACATTGAAGTATTTTTTTGAAACAAAGAACTGTGACTGGTCACAAGTATTTTGAAACAGTGAATCATTTCTTTGAAACAATTGTTTAAAAAAAAAAAGTCAAAACATTGAATCATTTACCGAAGCAATTGTTTCATTCACTCTTCTGAGCGTCTCAAAATTGTTTCAGAAGCAGTGCTTCATGCTTTTATGTAGTGTTTTGTCCATTTTGAAACAGTGAATCATTTCTTAAGGTAATTATTTCATTTAGTGCGTCACACTTTTTGAAACAGCAAATGCTTTTCTGAAGTAATTGTTTTAGAACATTAGAAGCTAATTTGATTATTTGGCTTGAGTACAAGAAAAGTATTTAGGGAGGGTTTTAAACCTGATATCCACCTTGTCAGTTACACCCGTGGTTGGTGTGATTGTGTGAATTCAGCTCCTAACAATTATTCTTCCAGTGAAAATGTTCCATGAAACAGCTGTTCTCTCTCAATAAATGTGATCAGGAAAGAGGAGGATGGGAGCTCCCGCTGAGATCTCCTCAGCACTGCTCTGACTCACCAGATGGATTAACTTCTCTCAGTGTGGAACCAGAAAATATCACTCAGTGTGTTTACAGAACAAATAGGAGCTCAGTGTTCTGCTTTTACGATAAAAACTGCAGCATATCTTGACTTATTGCTCCTCTAAGACAAAGAGATTCTTAGCTGTTCTATTTCACGCTGACACACTGTGCAATCAGCTGATGCAACATGACCATCTCACAATGTTGAAATAAAAGTGCATTTTATTTTAAATGAAAGACCTGTCACAAGCTTTCAGACTTATTTCCATTAAAAGATAAGTTGACTCTTTTGTTACAACCCTAGTCACATTAAAGCATTGTTAGTAATCAAGTTTCAGAGTGTTTGAGTCACCCTTTTATTGCTTTTTTTTGGGGTGGAGGGGGTTTCTGTTCTGAAAAGTTAGGAAGGCATGAAGAACATATGACACACCCATCATGAGAGTAACAAAAATCCACCATGAGTTCAAAATATAACACTTGCAACTTGATTTGTAATTGCTGGTTTGTTAGTGCTATAATGTATGGAACTATGGTGAGTTTTACATCAACTTGAGGTAAGACAATCTAATATTTTGGATCGTATGTCAGATTTTGGCCAATATGACTGGAATTACCTTTAAGCGAGTAGAAAATTTGTTTTACAGTTCGATGTTTTGTTGGATGGCTTGGTTAGTAAAGCACATTTGTTTTAACACAAGGGAAAATGTATTGGCTTGATACAGATAGCAGCAGATACTCAACATTCCATTATCAATATACTGGACAATAAAAAAAATGGTATCATGTAATCGCCAGTATCAACTCCGCATCTTCTCCAACACCTACAGTCTTAGACATCATATACCTATAAATGATACGCCAATATGATTGGATAAAGCACTAAAGAATAAATAGCAATACACCCTTGTGATATTTTTCACAGACCGGTAATATTTTTCATACCACCTGAGTAAAAACCACAAAATGAAGGCAACATTCATTTTGTGGGTTTTACGCAGGTGGTATGAAAAATATTACCGGTCCGTGAAAAATATCACAAGGGTGTATTGCTATTTATTCTTTAGTGTTTTATCCAATCATATTGGCGTATCATTTATAGGTATATGATAAAATCATTATCAAGTTGTTTACCAATGAATATGGCTTTTTACACCCTTCAGCAAACCATACAACATTTATCATTTATAGGTATATGATAAAATCGTTATCAAGTTCAATGAATATGGCTTAACTGATATCTATACTCAATTTATTTACACTGATGCTGACTTTCAAGTGCTTTTTTCTTTCTTACTTTATTAATCAAATATTAAAGACATTCCTACAAGCAATATAAAAAAAGAAAAGTAAGGCATATAAATAAAGATGGGTACAACACAAAATATGTTGTGTGTCTCTTTGGTGAGCTAGCAAAGGTGAGGAAATGCTTGTTTACTGCTGAAACATCAAATATACACATTGTTTGTTTGTTTTTTTTAACTATTCCCAATGTATTGGACACACAGTCTGCTAAAAACAGGCAATACACATAACAGGCAAAATCTAAATTCAACCAAGCTAGCTGGTAAGTTAGCCAAGCTAGCTCACCAGCTAGCTTTTTTAACTTTATAAAGGCAAACGGTGAATCTTCAGTGGAAGTTGACAGTACGAGTATAACCCCAGTGCAAATAATATCAAGAGCAATATGTGATGTCAATAAAAGACTGCGTTAACTATGCAAATTTAAGGTTTTGTAAAATGCAGAGTTAATTTAGAGCTCTTCTATGTTGATACCTATGTAAGACATTTTCAGTCATTTCAGGGGTGATGTAGTTGTCAAGAGGTGAGCTGTGCAGTGCGCACACAGACTTTATTGTTAACAGTGTTTAATTATGGCTAATTATGGCTTGTCCTTTTAGTATGCAAGTGACGGCCTAGCTGGAGCCTACGCATGAGTTAGCGACTGAATACTATGACACTCCTTAGTAGAAGGGCGTGGGTACGTCACCTCTGGCGAAATGGCGAATCCGAAGGCAAGAATTCATACTTCCATGACTGGCCACCCGTTGAAAACACGCTCAGGCTGTATTTCGTCTCTAACTGAGCCAGATGATAGCTGTCATTAACTGGAACAATGAGATTTATACGCCGAGCTGACCTGAAATCAACCATTGAACATTAAATTGACTTTACTGACTAGTCTGATCCCTTTGAAAAGTGACCAAATAAAGTGCATTTGTATTGACTTTGGCGATGTTTTCAGTGGCCAAAAATGGCCAGGTCAAGTCAGCGCCCCTATACATCTGGAGTATTAAACACCCACCTCTGGCCATCTCAGCCTGCATAGTTAAAATAAAAAAAAAAAACTTTTCAAACATTTACATTTCTTCAAGACTCTAAAACAATGAAGTACTCCTGCAATAAATAAATAAATAAAAACTTAACCTGCTGTGCTGCATTTGTCGTACAGAAGAAGTTTAAGTCTAAAATGATGAAAATCTGAGATTTTGTAGGAACAGCAATGAAAGGTTCACGGAAATTATTCAGAATACGGTATGATGCTAGGTATTGTTATGACAACATCAGAAATCACTAACCACAGTTAATATATGTAAACACATTAGCTAAGGATGACGCTAACCACGCTGTTAGCATCAACAGCAGTTAGCTGCAAATATTAACAATTGCTAGCATTTTTTTAAAAAAATGTTGGCAACTGTATATGTTAACGTAACAATGCCAGGTCACACCAATCCTGAAAACCGCTAGTTTCCAGAAACGTACATAACCGCAGAATGCAAAAGTCCAAACACAAATATTTTAAAGATAAATGTGTGCACTATGCTGACATAAGTGCTGAGATGATGACAACACATGATTTTTAACAGGAGAACTTGACAAAAACAATGACTAGAACAGCTGTTGATTGTAAAATGCACATTGCAGATGGGTTTTTTGCTCAAAGACATTCTCAGTCGGTAATATCACAGTTGTTCACTGTATCTTTAAGGCTTTTAAGACAAAGTCTTTGGCCCCTGAGACAATCACCCTCCTGTTCTGAGAAGGATCACTTCCTTTGTGCGCGTACGCTCACTTGCATACTGCTTATCAGCCGGCTTGTTTATCGCGTCTCCACAGTAAACATGATGCCTTTCAAGTGAGTCTGAATTTGTGGCTTCAGTGGGGGCACAGGAGGAGCACACGGCTTTGGTTTGAGTGCAGGAGGAGGGCTGGGTTTCACCGGAGGTACAGCTGGAGGACTTAGTTTGGCCGCCTTGTACAGAGAAACAAATCTAGATTAAAACTGGTCCAAACATTTGGCAGGATTTGGGCATTTAACAAAAAAACTTCAATTAGGGTTTTGCACAAATTGGGTTCTTGCCAAGAAGTGTAATGAGCTCAGCAGTGTGACTCACCTGTGTTTTATGTAGCGGTGGCAGAGGTTTGGCTGGAGGTCGAGGTCTTTCCTGTGGTGAAGAGGAGGGAAAAAAATTCAGTTCACCACAAACAGTGAAGAATACCACTGCAGTGCAACCAAAGAGGTTATATATGGGTGTAACACAACTCTTTTAAACAGGAAACTCATGTTAGAACATCTTCCTATAAGTAACTTTTTCTTTTTTTTACTTTTTGAACTTAAAGAAATGCTCAACAGCAAACACCACTCCCAAATCGAAAATTTTCAGCTCCATAACATTGTTCAATTCATCACCCAAATATATATTTAATTTCCTAAAAATAAAATGAAAACTAATGATTTGGGAGGAGTGTTCCTTAAAGTAACCAGAGCAACTTGCCAAATGGAAATGTCCTCCACATATGGAGGCAAGTTTTCAACAGGAAGCATAAGTTGCCTCACATCCCGCCAACTTTTAAATGCCCAAGAATTTAACAACCACATACATACATACATGCATGCCAACATGTATACAACATGTATATGAAGTTTAATGTTAACTATACTGCATGACAACTGGCACACCAATTAACATTTCTGTGCATGTCATTTTACACTGAACAAAAATATGAATGCAATACATCATATCCGACTTGAGTGGGCAAATGCTCACATTCGATGGCGTCTGGCTGCTGATCAACTCTATGTAAAGGGGATGTGTTCCACTGTGTGAGGCAAATAGTGGTCACACCAGATACTGACCAGTTTCTGACCCCCCCAATAAAGCAAAACTGAACATTTCAGAGTGGCCTTTTATTGTGGCCAGCCTAAGGCACACCTGTGCAATAATCATGCTGTCTAATCAGCATCTTGATATGCCACACCTGTGAGGTGGGATGGATTATCTCATCAAAGGAGAAGTGCTCACTATCACAGATTTAGACAGATTTGTGAAACATATTTGAGAGAAATAGTTCTCGTGTATATAGAAAATGTTTTAGATCTTTGAGTTCAGTTCATGAAAAATAGGAGCAAAAACAAAAGTGTTGCATTTATATTTTTGTTCAGTGTATTTGTGTTGCTTTCATATCCACATATTCTAAAAAGTGAAGCATTCGGGAATCATGACTGCTGGTAGAAAATAAAACACAAGTATATACACCAAACAACCCTTAAATGTAGTCTGATTGCCGACTTCCGTCGGGGTATTATAGTATAGGTATCAAATGTCTACTGTGTATTATTCTTAATTTATTGTGTTCACACAGAGAGATAGAAACATGATGTCATAAGGTGAACAGAAAGGAAAAATGGCATTAAAAAAAAAGCTTACTGGCTCAGAGTGTGAGGTAGACGGCAATGAAGACAACGTCTGCGGTGGCTGAAAAAAGAAGAAAAAAAGTAAGAATATTGCATGCAGTGTCTAACATCACAGTCTAATTAATAGGATTGTATATGAACCTATGAATTGACATTTAACCTTTTTGGAATTATTAAACATAAAAAAGTAAGTTGGAATTCACACCGTTCTGTGTCATCAGCCCAAGTTTTTTCTGTTCTGGACAGTCTCGTGTCGCACCACAGCAACAGTCAAGTGTTGCTGTGTATTTTACACACGGGAATCTGTGTCTGCTGTCATGGTTACAAGGCATGTGGCGATTAATCGATACAAGTATCTAGATACAAACGTGCGCATTGCGAGTGCATCAATTCCTTCAGTGTGCATCGATTCAATTGACGGGTGAAATCGTGTTGCATCGCTCGCTGCCTGCTTGCATCGATTTTTTCTGAGACCAACTGAATGCACCACGGACGGAAGCCAGAAAGCACATTTCTACCACAACAAACATGATGACATCAATAGCCTTTTTGCTTAACAATTCCCTTCTCGGTCCTTCAGATAGGGACATCACAACGGCCGTTGTTTTTGAGGGTGTTTATCAGAAAATGATCATTTTTCTATATTGATTGGAGACTGCAGCTGGTCTGGTTGAAGCAACGAAACAGGGCTTCGACCTGCTGTTCGCTGGTTCTCTGCTTCGCTGGTTTTCAGAAGTGGCAAGTCCGCAATTTCTTCATTAACCCCTCTCAAACACATTTAAAGATGTCAATCGTGAGTCACTTTTGTGTGGATTAAAGTCACGAACTGGGACTCTTGTCTTGTTGCAGGCAAGAAACAAGGGTGGCAACATTATCTTGAATATCAAGCTATGACCTTGAAATTGACCCCAAGGTCACTGTAATCAACTGGTGTCGGAGGGATCAACCAAGTACACCCTTATGCTGAATATGAATGAAATTGGTCAACTGGTTCTTGAGATATTGCACTAATAAGGGTGGCAACGGCAATATCTTGAATATCTAGCTACACTATGACCTTGAAATTTACCCCAAGGTCACTGTAATCGACTGGTGTTGGGGGGGAATCAATCAAGTACACCCTTATGTTTAATATGAATGAAATTGGTCAAGTGGTTGTTGAGATATCGCGGTAACAAGCGAGAACGTACGTACAGACCTTTTTATCCCTCCAGATTTCATACCGGGGGGATAAAAAGGTAATAAATTTTATGTCACCACTCTGTAAGAAATGCTCGAGCAAAGCATTTTTTTAGTGTCATAAAACTCAAAGGATGTGAATCTGGTTTGATGTCAGCAGGACTAATTGTTGTACCGGTGGGGCGGCTCTGCTCGGCACCACGGAGACAACCAGAGGAGCACTCGCGTGTGAGGCCGTGGACGCCATGAAGGTCGGCTGGCTAATCTGAGGTCGTTCTTTGACTCTTCCCTCCTGGAACATTGGATTCAACATGACCGAGGAAGAATGCACTTTCCTGTGAACAACACGTGGAGACAGAAAGTCAAAAACTAAAACCAAAAAAAGACCTGTTCCTTAGGAAGTGAGACTCCAGAGTACAAAATACCTTTTCAAGATGCAGTTTTCCATGTTTTCCTTTTTACAGCACGTCAGTCCAACAACCACCAGAACAACGACCAAAAGCACCGAGACCGCCGCGCACACACCAGCTATTATCCCACTCCGACCTGCAGACATAAAGCAGAGAGATCACAACTGCACTCGTTTTTCTACGCACATTTAAACAAGTGTGTCAAATTCAGATGCTGTTTGACACCAGTCTTTTCCATATTTGTCATAAATTTATTGCAGTTATCTCAGTGCGACCAGTAAACTTTAGCGCAAATGAGCATAAAATGAAACTTGAAACTGCCAGCTCTCCATTGCATTGTAATTTTCATCAGTTTGTCCTCAAAAGTTCAAAGCCTGATTGTGCAACTTATTGCTGACTGAAAGTGACTCAAAACATCAAAAGAGGAAGAACATTGTCTAACAAAACTTCTTGACAGCAAACCTGGAAGAAAAATTGTATCCACAATGAAAACTGACGAAAACGGCATTTCTGAGTAGTGAACAGCTTGATTTTCTAATGTGCAATAACAGTAAATAGTAAAATAAATAAATGCAGTGCATCCAGAAAGTATTCACCACCTGTTGGTCGTTCTCCTTTTTCAGCACAGGACTTTCTGGACTATTTCGAAAAGAAAATAGAAGATATTAGGTTGAGCACATCTCAGCATACTTTGGTTGAATCGTATCCTTTGACATGAAGCTCAAAATTGAGCTCAGGTGCATCCTGTTTCCACTGATCATCCTTGAGATGATTCTACATCTTAATTGGAGTCCATCTGGGGTAAATTCAGTTGATTGGACATGATTTGGAAAAACACAAACCTGTCTACATATAAAGTCCCCCAGTTGACAGTGCATGTCAGAGCACAAACCAAGCATGAAGTCAAAGGAATTGTCTATAGACCTCCAAGACAGGATTGTCTTGAGGCACAAATCTGGGGAAGGGTACAGAAACAATTCTGCTGCTTTGAAGGTCCCAAAGAGCACAGTGACCTCCATCATCTGTAAATGGAAGAAGTTCAGATCCACCAGGACTCTTCATAGAGCTGGCTGCCCATCTAAACTGAGCGATCAGGGAGAAGGGCCTTAGTCAGGGAGGTGACCAAGAACCTGATGATCACTCTGTCAGAGCTCCAGCATTCCTCTGTGGAGAAAAGAGAACCTGGCACATGGCAGCCTTCCTGGAGTTTGCCAAAAGACACCAGACGGACTCTCAGACCATGAGAAACAAAATTCTCTGGTCTGATGAGACAATGACTGAACTCTTTGGCGTGAAAGCCAGGTGTCACATTTGGAGGAAACCAGACACCATCCCTACAGTGAAGCATGTTGGTGGCAGCATCATGCTGTGGGGATGTTTTTCAGTGGCAAGAACTGGGAGACTAGTCAGGATTGAGGGAAAGATGATACATACATAAAAAAATAGCAATGATTCCTAATGTTTCATTATCAAACTTAAAATGACAAAGAAGTATAATTGAGGCTTGATGCTTTACTGTTTAAATATGAAATTGATTCTAAAGAAAGATTGCAAATCGTACATCTCTCTCACACACACACACACAATATATATATATATATATATATATATACATACATACATACACACATATATACACAGTGAGGAAAATAAGTATTTGAACACCTTGCGATTTTGCAAGTTCTCCCACTTAGAAATCATGGAGGGGTCTGAAATTTTCATCTTAGGTGCATGTCCACTATGAGAGACATAATCTAAAGAAAAAAAAAATCCAGAAATCACAATGTATGATTTTTTAATAATTTATTTGTATGTTACTGCTGCAAAAAAGTATTTGAACACCTGTGAAAATCAATGTTAATATTTGGTACAGTAGCCTTTGTTTGCAATTACAGAGGTCAAACATTTCCTGTAGTTTTTCCACACACTGCAGCAGGGATTTTGGTCCACTCCTCCATACAGATCTTTTCCAAATCTTTCAGGTTTGGAGTTTCAGCTCCCTCCAAAGATTTTTTTATTGAGTTCAGGTCTGGAGACTGGCCAGGCCACTCCAGGACCTTGAAATGCTTCTTACGGAGTCCCTCCTTAGTTGCCCTGGCTGTGTTTGGGGTCACTGTCATGCTGGAAGACCCAACCATGACCCATCTTCAATGTTCTTACTGAGGGAAGGAGGTTGTTTGCCAAAATCTCGCAATATATGACCCCAT
Organism: Thalassophryne amazonica; assembly: GCF_902500255.1. Classification (NCBI taxonomy): domain Eukaryota; kingdom Metazoa; phylum Chordata; class Actinopteri; order Batrachoidiformes; family Batrachoididae; genus Thalassophryne; species Thalassophryne amazonica. The sequence goes on along the minus strand of NC_047120.1, from coordinate 43,793,100 downwards.
CCATCCTCCCTTCAATACGGTGCAGTCGTCCTGTCCCCTTTTCATAAGAGCACCCCCAGAGTATGATGTTTCCACCCCCATGCTTCATGGTTGGGATGGTTTTCTTGGGGTTATTCTCATCCTCTAAACATGGTAAGTGGAGTTGATTCCAAAAAGCTCGATTCTGGTCTCATCTGACCACATGACCTTCTCCCATGCCTCCTCTGGATCATCCAGATGGTCACTGCTGAACTTCAAACGGGCCTGGACATGTGCTGGCTTGAGCAGGGGGACCTTGCTGCCCTGCAGGATTTTAAACCATGACAGCATCATGTGTTACTAATGTAATCTTTGTGACTGTGGGCCCAGCTCTCTTCAGGTCATTGACCAGGTCCTCCTGTGTAGTTCTGAGCTTTCTCAGAATCATCCTTATCCCACAAAGTGAGATCTTGCATGGAATCCCAGACCGAGGGAGATTGACAGTCATCTTGTGTTTCTTCCACTTTCTAATAAATAATCATAACAGTTGTTGTCTTCTACCAAGCTGCTTGCCTGTTGTCCTGTAGTCCATCCCAGCCTTGTGCAGGTCTACAGTTTTGTCCCTGGTGTCCTTAGACAGCTCTTTGGTCTTGGCTATGGTGGACAGGTGGAGTGTGATTGACTGAGTGTGTGAACAGGTGTCTTTTACACAGGTAAAAAGTTCAAACAGGTGCAATTAATACAGGTAAAGAGTGCAGAATAAGAGGGCTTCTTAAAGAAAAATTAACAGGTCTGTGTGAGCCAGAATTCTTGCTGGTTGGTAGGTGTTCAAATACTTATTTGCAGCAGTAACATACAAATAAATTATTAAAAAAATCATACATTGTGATTTCCGGATTTTTTTTTTTGATTATGTCTCTCACAGTGGACATGCACCTAAGATGAAAATTTCAGACCCCTCCATGATTTCTAAGTGGGAGAACTTGCAAAATCGCAGGGTGTTCAAATACTTATTTTCCTCACTGTATATATATCTTCAACCGCTTATCCAAAATTTGGTCGCAGAGGGGCTGGAGCCTATCCTAGCAGTCATTAGGCATGAGGCAGGGTACACCCTGGACAGGACACCCATCTGGCACAGGGCTACTGTGTACTTTTGCAATGCTTTATTATGGGGGAAAAAAAACTGTCATCTCTTAAAGTTGTATTTTTGCACAAGTAGCACCCAGCAAATAGCAACAGAACATGGACATTTTAAAGAGAAAACCGTTGTTTTCTGCAGTGTTTCACAATTTTGGTTGATAAATGTTAATTCTTCTTGACAGCTCAAGAAAGAGATAAAGATAAAATAAACTCATAGCTGGAATGAGCGACAGACAGACAGATGTGCTGCACCTTGGGGTAAGTCTGCGTACAGGATGTCACAGTAAGGCGGAGCCCAGCCAGGATTACAGTGGCACTCTCTCTTGTGGTTACACACCTAAACAGGCGAGGGATAAAAGCAGAGACATGTGCACGTGGGTCAGTGTAACCACATGGAAAAGCATGATACTGAGAAGGTTTTCCACTCGTTTCACTTACCCCGTTGTTGTTGCACATCTTGGCACAGTCCTTCATTCTGCCATAAATTGACACGTCCACACATGCGTTGTCAAGGCAAACCTGAAGGCAACGTTGGATTATGAGCAAAACCACTAAATTCAAAATATCCATAGAATGGTCGTGGAATGCTAGGAGTTTTACCTTGTTCAGGTCACATTTGGTTCCATTAGAAACCATGTCAAGGCGTCTGTTCTTGTTGTCATCCACAGGTCCGTGGCATTTAATCACACCCTTAATGGTAAAGACCGTCCTTCTACCTGTGATGCATTCACCTCCTCCCTCACAGAATATAGAGCCACACTTAAGATTCCTACAATTAATAAACAATCCATCAGTTAATCATCTTAAAATGGCACCCCCACCCCCCAATGCACCACCTCCAATGCCCCACATCACACCCTGACTGTGACTGGTTGTATCTTCTTCATTTTGGTGTCAAATATACAAAAGCATTTCCTTTCCACATCCACCATCCTGTCTGACAATCAATCAAGAGACTATCTTCCTGGTCACTGAGGTATAACCACGACAACAACTTCACTGTGCACTGAAAGACACGTCTTCAGCTGACTCACACGCTTCTTCATTTATCTTTTCAGCCCAACAATTTTGCCAAGCGGTTTCTGGAATACAGAAATGGATCGCCTCATTGGGTAAAAAGTCAAAACAGAAATCTCGGGCGAGTTAAGGAGCGCCAAAGACCACTAATAGAATGTACGACCCACATCGTACATGTAGGACATGAATTATGAAAATTATTTCTTTGTGGTGCAGTGACATGACAAGGGGTGACTTCATCATTTGCATTTTGAGAAACCAACATTTCTCAACACTGCACCATGATTCAAAACTTTAAACATTTTTGTAGTAATGTAAAGCTCAAATCTGCACACTACCCTCCGTGGTTACTGAGTTAGAGTAAGGGGTTATTTCAGTGAAATCAACAGTCAAAACTGGTGTTACTGGTCAGGGTTCTAGCTACTTGATCGTAGTTTGCTTTATTTAGTAATTTCAACCAAATAATTAAAGAAATAAGAAATATATATCTGATTTTCTTCTCATCAAATCTGCCACAAACAGCAGAGATCAGCGGTCAGCTACTTTCAGCGTTCTGTGAAGCCACAGCACTGAAGGCAGCTCAGAGCGGACAGCTCCCTCCGCTCTGACTAAAAGGAAAAAAAACAACTCCATCAGAATCTTTAATGAAATAATCCAGAGTTCTGTGTCCGTAGATGGTGATACATTCAGAAATTTACAGTTTATTTTACAGTTTAAAGGCTTCGTGTTTCCAAAACGCTTTGTTTGCTCTGTGAGAGCAAGTGGGAGGGATGGAGAGAGAGTAGGAGGGCTTCACTCATGTTCCACATGAAAAGGTAATAGTTTTCATGTAATAGTTTTATACTGCTTTTTTAAAGCAATGCAATCCCACTCAAAAATGTTGGAGAAAAAAAACATAACTGTCACGACAGAAAAACTGCCTGCCTCACTGGATTAAAGGTGTCGTTTTTGAAGACAAGAGCAAATACTGTGTCCATCAATTATTAATGTGATTTTAGCCTTTTCAAAGTTATTTATGACCTTTTCAACAGTATTTATTTTATTAACTTAGACTTTGACAGAAACATGCAAAGAACTTTGATATTACAAATATTACAACATAAATGTCATATTTTGTCTATCCTTGCTTTCAATGCTTCTAAAACCACTCAAAATGAGTTAAAATAGGGCTTGCCAATAATGTTTTAGAGATATAAAACCCTATAGCTTCAGGGGGCTCCGCCCCCCTCGACCCCTGGCAGTGACCCGTGATCACGCAAAATTACCCGGCACTAACGTGACTAATTTCAGCCCAAAAGCTGATGATGAGCCAAAGTGGTTGCTGATTTGTGACTCAATTTGGTTATTTTTGGCTGTTTCCACTGTAATGCTTCATTTTATGACTGTTAATTTATCACGTGACAGAAACTTGTACCTTGCAAATGATTTGACACCAAAATTAAGATCTAGCCGTTCTTGAGATACAGTATAACATGCACGGAAGTGCACATGCAAGGAATATATAGTAGTACACAGTTTTTAACTTTTGTGGTTCTTATTCATCACCTTAATTATTCAATTTAACTAATTTCGATTGTTTGGCTCATCAGTTTAAATCTGAACATACGGCGTTGTGCAGGAGATGAAGCGCGGTTTGGTCCCCCCACAGTTTGCACCTTCCACACCCTGTCTCTTCAGGTCCAAACAAACATCTGGCCCAACTCTGGCTCCTAAAAACAAGCAACATTCACAATTAAAACCTAAGGAAAAGGTGGAGAAACTTTATCATAGTTGTATATTAAAAAAAATAAATGTTTGTTTTTAGTTGACTGACCACGTTGCTGACAGTAACTTAATGCTACCTTGTCCAAAGAGCCGCCAGCACTGGTACTGATGTGTGGGGCATTGGCCGTTGTAGCAGTAGCCTTGCTCGTGGTTAAAGCAGAGTTTGCCGTTCATCTCAAAACTGTCTTCAGGACAATCCTTTGACACTCCAGTGCAGTATTCCGTAAGGTCGCATTCGCTGGCTGTCTTCCTGCACACGTGTTCAGCTCCTTTGAACTGCACGATAAACAGTTTTGCTGATTTAGTAAGAATTAACTCAGATGACTATAGTGAACACAGCTTCTGCATTTGAGTTTGGGAGGAAGGATGTGGTGAGTTGCATGGAATCACAAGGGTATCGCCTGTTGTTTCCTGTTATTAGTGAACTGTTACTGTTTCACAGTGCCTGCTCAACCATCCAACTGCACTTTAAGATGAAAATTCTATTACTATTTTCATGCCCACAGTATTCAGCAGGTATTAGGGGGTGCCTGTGTGGCTGGCCTTCCTCCCGTCAGGAACAGATGCATTGAATAAAATTGTTTGCAATATTATGACAGAAAATATTTAGCATGCATCGCCTCTGTTTTTAGCGATGCCACCAGAGGGACATGTTCTTGAGCTCTCCTTAAGCCTCATTTACTCTAAATGCTCATGATGGTACCTGGCAGTTTTCACAGCATTCTCCATCAGCACACTGGGCTCCATCGGTAAGACGACAAGTTGAGGCATCACAACACGGATTATTGCATTCCTACAAAAAACCAAGTGGAAAACATGTAAAAGAGCAGTAAAAGGTTAACAGTCAGAAACTAAAGGTCCCACACAAAAGCATCTCTGGCAAGAAATACATCTATCTCTTAACATGTGGAACAGAGGAAAACTATTCCTGTTTGAATTTTCTGAGGCCAAACTCCAGGGTTGAATGACCTATACCCTCACTGGTTGTAATCTCGCTCACAGAAAAATGGACCAACAGACAGCCAAAATGGCACTGTCCGCACCACGGGATGTATTTAAATGTTCCAAGATCTCAAAAAGGTCAAATGTTCTCAAAGATTTACCTCTGCAGTGCCACAGTCACACTCTTCTCCAGGATCCACCAAGGCGTTGCCACAGTGACTACCCCCATTGATGGCCCTATCCAAACTGGGCCTGTGCAAGCAGGTAGGCTGAGCTCGCTCCAAGAAAATGGCGAGCTGCTCCTGACTGCAGTCACTAAAAAACTCTGGGAAATTATGACCCCCAGTCCTGAAGGAGAGCAAGGAGATTTGAACAATTCATTAAAAGATAAATACAATGTATTGTTCATGTTGGATGGTAATTATCGAGATAACAACATTGAAAATACAAAACAAAAGGCATCAGAGGACTGATAATAAATGTTTATCGAATATATAAGGGTAACCGTGTGTGTGTGTGTGTTCGCTATGCACAGCCACAGTAATTAAGCAATAGTCACCAAACTTTCTATCGTCACTGGAGCCCTTAGGTTGAACACGTACATGCATGAACACACACACACACACACACACACAGCCTTATTTATATAACGGCTGAGTGGATCGTGGTCATTTGATTGTTGCTTTGTATGTCACATGACAGATTATTCATCCCATTTGTGTTGCATTGCATTTAGAGCGCAGTTTGGTTCCATTTAGAGTGCAAATTTGTTCCATACTTATGGTACCATTGCACTCTGTGCACGCACGCGCGCACACACACAGACACGTGCACACATGCAAGCGGACACATGTACATGCCCACACATTCACACGGGCACTGCACACACAAAACAAATCCACTGCACTGTCGGGAGGCTGTTAGCAGGAAGTTAGAATGAAAAGCTGGACTAATTTCTGACTTTTTTTTCATTGCGCTGAGGATGTACACAGTCTTTTTTTTGTAGTACACGCTCGCGCAAGCGCCAACCTGGTTGTGTGAGCACGCGACAGCGACACAAGCAAAACAACGATTTGATTGAGCTAACTGACAGTGCTAATTCTTGTAACACACACACGCACAAAATCCACTCTACTGTAAGCCATCTGGATGCATGAAGAGCTGTTCAGATGAAAAGCTGACATGATTTTTGGCTGGACTGAGGAACTACACAAAGTCATTTTTTTTATTTTGGAAGTCCCAAGTCAGTGCACAGCATCACCGGACTACACGTCACAATTTGGACTTTAGCAGCAGTGGAACACTAAAATGTAAGTCCCTTTTCTGTTGTTTATAAAATAAATAAAATATCATGAATAAAATAAAATATCAAATGACAAGGATCTATTTTAGCCGTTATATAAAACAAATAATGAATGTTTTTACATTCTTTCAATAGAACGAATATTTAATTTGGTGAAAGCTAGAACATACATCCAACGAGGCGAATATTTGTACCATTGAACTCAAACATTCATTATTTGTATAATACTACATCATGACCCGCTCACTTGGAGCTCTTATTTTCACAGTTCATGTGGCACTCAGGTCAAGTAGCAAGCATCACACTTTACTTACTACGTAGTAGTGACTGGCTAGGGTGCACTTTAATTACAATCCGAACAGGCCAGCGCGTGTTGCGTGCAAGGTAAAGCGCATGTTTTTTCAATTAAAATGTACCTGCTGTGTACGGCATGCCAGAGCATTGCAGTGATATGACATGCTATCACCTTTTTTAATCATTCACTTGAGTGTCATGAATGTCACAAAATGCTGTATGAAAATTAATGATGACAACATACACACACATGCAATGCAACTCACTACACTTTAACTAAAGTGACATGAAATATACAATGACATGGCTAAAATTATTCTCTATTACCTATGCATAGAACAGCTAACTCAGCTAGTATATATATATATATATATATATATATATATATATATATATATATATATATATATATATATATAAAGATCTCACTGCAGTATTCCAGTGATCTCACTTCATGTTGTTTTAGCAGTGGTGGGCACAACGAACCTAAAAGTTAGCTTTGATAACTGCTAACCTGCTAACTGAAAGGCTAACTGTGATAGAGCTACACTCAAAGCATTTAGCTGAAGCTACCACTAAACACTAACTTTTATTATGTGACTTTATTTATTTACTTATTTATTCTAAAACTCAGGGGAAAAAACTGCTGAAATTTTCATACATTGAAGTGCAAACATGGAGGTTCCATGTTTGTGCTTCAACATAACAAAGGTTTAGCATGCCAAGATCAGATGTTAATGAAAAGCTACATAAATAATTATGTAGCTTTGGAATTCAATTCAATTTACTTAGTTTATATAATTTATATAGCACAAAATCACAACAAAGCTGCCTCAAGGTGCTTCACACAAGTAAAGTCTAACCTTACCAACCCCTAGAGCAAGCACACAGGCATTGCATTCAGAAAGGTGGCACCTCCAACAGACTGTGTTTTGGGGGAGTCCAGATACAGACTTCTTTGGATGTGTTTCAGAGTTAAATTTTACTTGGTGTCTCTACAAGAAAAGACGTGGACTTGTGCAATTTGAAGGAATTTTAACGTGATGTCTCGGACATATTTAAACCGCAGAAAGCGATCCTGTGAAATAACTTGCCTGAGGTTCTCTCCCATTATGCAGTTCCCACTGCTATAAGACGGACCACACATACAGTTTGAAGAATCGTGGGACAAACCAAAATTATGGCCCATCTCATGGGCAATGGTAGATGCAAGGCCAATGGGACTGTCGTGATGATCCTGAAAAGCACAATGCAGGATTGAAAATCAGAGGAATCCAGCTCAACATTCCACTTGGGTCCAATTCTTATGGTAGAAATATCAATGAGAAACTAAGTTTTTTTTTTACCTGATTGACTCCACCTGAGTCCTGAGTACACATCGCATATTTGTTTGCAAGTCCAACTGTCTTACCCTCAAAATGAACACCACTGTGGGAGAAAATCAGTGGTTTCAATTCTGAGGCCTGGTAGTGTAAAATATTAGCAGAAATACCCAAAATCCTCACGTCACAAACTGGGCGTTGTCATGGTGCATCCTGTTCAGAAGATTAGTCTTGCGCCACCGTATGAAGTTGTCCAGAGTAGTGTTTGAAAGGTTGTGGACAACTATGTAGTCTTCTTTTGTCCAAGTTTCCAACCCCACCAGCACGATGCGGATGTTCAGAGCCCGGTACAGCTGTAGTGGGACAGTGGGAGGTTTTCAGTACAGGTGGTCACAGCTGGTAACAAAAAGCTCACAAATCATAAGCCTGAGCTGACACGCTACCTTGTCAACGTGATTTACAGCTTCAAAAACACGGGACTCGGTCTTGGTTCCATAACGTTTGTACTAGAGAGAGGAAGATGGAAGTCAAAAGATAAGATTTCCTTTGCCAAGACAATTTGTTTGAAGCAGATCAAGACCTCTACCTCAGTACTGTCCACCACGATGACAAGTTCAACAAAACGCTGTGGACCAGAGGTGAGCGTCGTTCTCTATAAGGACACAGGCTTCACATTAGTGCTTTTATTTACTCATTTTATTGGGCTAAATGAAGCAGTTTAAACCAACGTATGTACCCGGACTCTGGAGCTGGACAGCCCTGCGAGCTGAGGCACTAGGTCCTGGTTGTACACCACGGTGGTGGTGGTGTTGGAGGTGGAGCCACAGGTAGAGCTGCCGCTGATCTTCAGGTATTCCTGCCGGTAAACTGCATGGTCCCCATCCTCGGTGTGTCCGAGGGGCTCGATTATGTAAACCTGCCGCCTTGACCTGAAGAAGCCGCTACACAGGCAGGAAAGAAAGACTCCAAATTACTGAAAGACCCAGAGTTTCCATTTCATTTGAATAAACAAACATCGTTTCTAAAAATAACCAAAAACGTCTATTTTGATGTTCGACCTCAGTGAAATCACTGTTCACTGTGGACAGTAATCTTAGTAACAAGTGAAGCTGGAGAACGAAGACTTTGGCCTTAAATTACTGAGCAGCCTCAAGCTTCTATTTCCTCCCATTGAAGATTTTTCCTGTAAATGACGAGAGCTTCTTGTTTTGACCTTTGACTCTAATGAAACTGACTTCTCGCTGTATTTCATGATGAGGTCAGTGAAACACTGAATACTTATTTTTCATCTTATGGTGATTTCATAGAGAGGGGAAATTATTTAACACCAAAGTCAAGATTATGGAACTGCTTCACTGTGAAATAGAATAAGATGAGCAAATATGATGCAACACATGTCTAGTAAAACAGAATAGAATAGTCTTTATTGTCATTGTATGGGGGTGTAGAATGAAATTGGGGGTGCTCCCGCAGAGCTACTGTACACCACAAAACAAAAACAACAACAACAACAAAAAAAAAAAAAACAAGATATCTTATAGCACATACAACAAAAATTGTTTAAATATGAATGTAAACATATGAATAAAGTACAGTTTAAAATGTCGCTGTAAACATTTAGGGGAGTGATTGTGAAAAAAACCCACTAAGAATCTGGTTGCAAAGTGGAAGATTACAAACTAGGAAGCTCAACTCTGTGAAAACATGCAGTTTTACTTACCTAATGCCTGAACAAATCCCCACACTGACAGATGAGTCTGTCACACCTTCAATATGACCGTGATAATAGCAGTGATCCTGGAGAGAAGATAATTATCAGTATTAAAGGTGCAATCCCTTTGTCTTTTTTCCCCTTCTAAGTTAAAAAAAAAAAAATTAAATTTTCCTTTAGAATTCCAATTAAGGATTCATAATCTTATTTATTTATTTGATCTCCATTAGCTGTAACAAGTACAGCTACTCTTCCTGGAGTCAACCCAACATGGTGCTCACAGAACAGTATTTCCACCAGCCTTCACAACTGCATGTCTTATATTGTCTGTATTATCAAAATTTGTTTTGTGTGGGAAATCAGAATTTTCACCCACATGGGATTATATATATATATATATATATATATATATATATATATATATATATATATATATATATATATATATATATATACACTGGGAAACTCAATTACCCAGCATGCTGTTCTGGATCAAACGTATCGCTATGCTACATATGCTAATGTTAACTCTGAAAATGTAAAACACAAACGGTATGTAAGTAGAAGAATGTACAAATGCAGTATGGATAATGGTGCAAAAATGGAAACTTAAAATTAAATAAGAGAATTAACCACAAATTAAACAAAGTCTGGAATGTTAGTGAAAATTAAACTGACAAAGTACTGATGGAAGAATGCAAACGTCAGTCATTTAAATGTAAATTAGGAGTGGTTGTGAAAATTGTTCACATCAGAAGAAAGGAGAAGAACTGAGTTACCAGTCAAGAAGTAAGTTCCTCCTGCGAAGCAATTTGTCATTCTAAGTTTCTGGGACCTATCTTGATGATTTATAACACACGGCCTAAAGCGCATTACTTATTATTATTCATTTTTAAACACATTAAAAACACTAAATGACACTGCTTCAGAAAATGAAACACTGTTCTGAAATGCTCAAAACAACAAATGAAAGGGTTACTTCAGAAAATGATTCAATGATTCAAAATACATGAAACGTTAAAATAGTGGCATAAATTGAAATGGGCACTTCCTTGTGTCTGAAATGTTTATATACTTGTACAAAAATTGTACAGATGCTTTGTAAAACAATTTTCTGTCTCTGAATCAGTCAATGAAAACTACTACAGTAAATGATTTGGGGGGGGGGGGGGGGGGGGTCCTCCCATTGCCAATGTTTGGCCCCAGTGTCTGTCCTGATTTCCAAATTGAGAAAATTGAGCAAAACCTTTTTTTTTTAAATAGGAGGCAAAATTCGTATGACCTGTTAGGTCATATCCCCTTAAATATGAGATGACTGCTGAATACACTGTGTACCATTACTTGAATGTATGAATTAAATTGTATGTGCAACAAGCTACTTCTACATTTTTCCTCACATTTTCCAAAAGCTATATCTTTTTTAACACCTCAAAACTATATTCCTTGCTTTTCAAGGGATTTATGAAACCTATGTGCTTGCTCAGGGGGGGTTGGTAAGGTTACACCTTACTCATGTAAAGCGCCTTGAGGCAGCAATGTTGTGATTTGGTGCTATATAAATAAAAATACATTAAATTGAATTCATACTGCTAAGAAGGAACAGAAGTAGGTCCAAATTGATACATACTAATGTACCCGGTTGCCCACTGTCACCTACTTTAGCAGAATATTACTGCCGAACTGCACCAATTAAACTGGATTATTCACATTTTGTGCATCACAACTTATCCCAACATCACAAAATTTAAAAAAAATCTGTTTTATACTTTCCTGATTGCTCACAATGGTCTACAGTCTAACTTTCACCACTGATTGCACCCAATTGCAAGCACTGATTTGGTATCTTTTTTTCCTGCCAAAAATGTAAACAAATTGAGCATTAAAAATTGCCAATGGGAGACCACCCGTACTCTTTTCAGTATTTCAAACACAATGAACAAATTGCTTACATTTTTTGGTGGTGCTTCAAAATGTATAAAATACTATAATCATAAAGTGTATTGGACAGTAGCCCCCCCCCCCCAAACACGCAGACAAAAACTGAATACGCCCCTGCTCACCTTACTTCTCTGTGTTGTCACACGTTTTCCATCTTCTAAATAGTGTGTTTCAGTGTAGCCTCTCCCAAAAAGATTCCTATGAATCATATTAGAAGTGTTTAAAATGTTATGTACATTGGAAGAGGATATGTCAGAAATTTCCATTTAATTTTTTTTACCCATTTTTTTCCAGATGAATTGTGTGGTTCCTTCCTTCAACAGTCAGCTGATAGCGTACAGTATCTGGATAAAGCTGCAGAAAACAAGTCAGTCAGTCACACATTTTTTTCCAGAGCACTGATGGACAATAACAGGACTGGTGGGTGTTAAAGTCACCTGCTTGTCCCTCGGGCTCCTCCTGTGTCTCTCCGTCAGTCTGCGTGGTCTCATCACCTCATACCGGTCCACGTGGGACAACATCCCAGAACTCTGGACGACACACGCTGCACAGCAGACTTTTATTTTGAAAAATATCCTGAGATCAGTTTGTACGAGCGCATAAAACCACAAACATCTGAATCTCTGTGGATCTTACAGAACTACATAACTGTAGACTTTTCACACACAAATTCGTTATTTTATAATCATGCTATAACGCCGAAGCTTTTAGAACGTCTTTATAGGGAGCTCAACGGGTCACTTATGGCATAAAAGTATAATTTCTTATCTACAAAATGCAAAAACTTACCCCAAGTGAGCCATAATGACAGGAGATGCGATCCCATGATGGTCTGATCGACTTAAGCAGCTCTGCTGAGCTTTTCCATCAGGTCCCGTCACGGCCCCGCCCATTACCGTAAAGCACATTTCAAGCCACTCCTAAGAAACTACATCCGGAAAAGCATTTCAAAATAAGTTCACGCTTTTCAACGTTTTAAAAGGGTCATATTACACGTCTGTTCAGCAAAATGATATAGGACCTGATTTAATAAGATCCCAGATCGGAGGTCTTAACTCATTTGAGAAACGGTCAAGAGAGTGCAGGCTTTCTTTGCAAACATCCACTCCACCAGGTGATTTCACTGATTAACTGAATCCATCTGCTCAAAATGATGTTACACAGCTTCATGACGTACTATAGAGAATTTCTTAAAAGTTCAGCTACAATTTGCCAGAAGGTACATCAGAGATGCAAGCATAGATTTGATGTTTTGGTGAAAGAAAATCCTCCTCTGTACCACTTCAACATGATGCTGTATAAATGGGGATACAAAATGCTAAAACATGCACTATGCATAATTTCTCCAATCACAGCCACAAAAGCCTGTAACGTCTTCTGGATTGTCTGGGTGTCTTGGTGGCTTTCCTCACTCTTCTCCTTCTTGCACAATCACTCAGTTTTTGAGAACTATCTACACTATTCAGATTTACCAGAGTGCCATACTGTTTGTATTTCTTCATAATTGATGTAAATGAAGTCCAAGTTATAATCGGTGACTTGGAAATGTTCATGTATCCATCCCCTGATTTGCTTGAAGAAAACTGGCAATAAAACTGATTAAACAATACAAATTATGTACAGGCATTATACCAAAGTGTTCCATTACTTTACAGGCATTATACCAAAGCGTTCCATTACTTGCGCACCCCATCATCTTGGATTTTCTATTTTTAATTCATTTATTTATTTAGTTGTAGAGATTTGCTTTGAACTTGAGTTTAAGGATGATAATTTTAGAATTTTTTTTTTTATATTGAGAAGCCTGATTTGTATTTGAAATGGCATAAACAAATTAAAATGTGTTAAATGCCAAGGGGCCAAATACTTTGGGAGGGCATTGTATATACCTACAAATCTCTGAAATCATGGCCCTGCAATAGACTGGCATCCTGTCCAAGGTGTACCTGCCTCATGCCCTATGACTGCTGGGATAGGCTCCAGCCCCCCACCCCCCGTGGCCTTTAACTGGAGTAAGCGATTGATGGATATATTCCATTACGACTCTGGTCATTTTATTAGGAAGCTTTTATTAGGAAGTGTATCAGCATTTTATGAACACATCACAATACAAAAATCACATTTAATAACAACTTATATTTTTCAACTTATAGCTGGCAACAAATAAAAAAAGTCTTTGATTAAATAAATATTTTCAATGAATAAAATCCAAACAAAAGAAAATAAAACAGCAACGACAGAAGGGGTGCATATTTTAGCTAAAGTATACAACATCTACAATCCTCCACTAATCTTTTATGTTGCATTCAAGTTTTTGTCAACAGAAAGGCTTCAGCTAACAAGAACACACTAAACACCAAATCCCCCCCAAGAATAGGGATCCAAAATCATATTAGAATGTCATGTTAATGAACATCAAGACAAACATACATTTTAATTGTAATGAGTAGCTCAGTGGTTTCAAAATTCTGTGACCTCACAGCCACAAGATCTCAAACCATTTAAATGGTTTGGACAGACATGTTCTAGCCCTCTCCACCATCATCATTAAAATACCCAATGAGGGAATATCTTTTGAAAGAATGGTGTTCTGATACTTCAGTGAAGTTCCAGACTTGTAGAAGCCATGTCAAACTGCATGGAAGCTGTTCTGATGACTCAGTACCTTATTAAGATACTTTACATTGGTTTCCTTTTCATTTGTCACCCATATGTTCTGTACATACACACACACTCATCTGGGGTTCCAGGATTACATTAATGGACCAGGAAAGGGACAGTCTTATTGCTACATAACATTTATAGTATCTACAGAAAACAAAGACATGCTAGGCAGAAGCTTTCTGACTCCTCTCTATGGCCATCCTCTCCAGGCGCTCGGTGTAGAAGCCGTTGAAATCCAATCTGTGATATTATAACAGATCAATCAGCACTCATATTTTTATTAAATTTCAAACAAGATTGGTTGTAATTAAGATGGATAAATTATTCAGTGCAACTACAGAATAGCAATGCCACAAGAAAAATTGTGAGAAAGATTTAGTGGTTCTGACAGAAATGAGGTTGACTGATGGAGCCTGTAGATCTTTTTTTTTTTTTTTTTTAGTTTGTTTACATTATTTATTGTAGAGGCAATTAATATTTTAAACATCACATTTGTTCTGGTATACTGAAGGATCAATGTTTATTGCTCTGCGAGTTTGATTTTTTTTTCTTTTAAAGACAACCATTTAAAAACAAACAAACAAAAAAAATCTTAAAACCTTGTACTGAATAATGCTGATGGTTCACACATGTGTTCGTTCTACTTTCTATCACCAATTAGAGAAGGAATGGCCAGTGACACATACACCACCTTGGGTGGAAAATGCAGCGGGGGAGCTGCAAGAGATAAGCCAAGTGTTTCACACCAGCAATGTGAACTAGAGCAGTGATTCTCAACCGGGGTGCCGCGGCACCCTAGCGTGCCGTGATCGATCGTCAGGGGTGCCGTGGGTATTTTTCATATTTGCGATTATTTTTCATATTTGCGATTACCGTGAATTATTTATTTTATCCATAAAGCATAAAACGACTCAGAATCTGATGTCAAACATGCTGCAGCCTCGCTCTCGTCTTAAGGCGGGACAATAACAAGGAGGCTGACGGCCGATTAAAACAGTGCCGTCTCCTTCAAAAGCCGTCTAAAATGCGGAGCTGTTGGTGTGTGTGTCAGTGCCTGTGTGCGCGCGCGCGCGGAGTTAACAGGCTGCAGACTGCGGGGGAGGGGGTGGGTGAGGGAGGGGGTGGGTGAGGGAGATTCCTGAATGCAGGCGCGACACGTTCAGTGCGCATCGAGCGCGGAGCAGAGAGAGGATTTTAACCCAAGTGAACGTTAACAAAACGGAAACATGAAGCTGCCTTTACTTCTCTCTGAACTTTCTCTAAAGGTGTGATTCTGCCGTTACCGTCCTGTTCACACCATGTGCGCGTCGTATGCTGAATTTATGAGATCATGACATGAAATAAATGGTCAAATATCTTTAAAAACATATTTAAAAAATGAGAATACGAGGTCTGTCCGTAAAGTATAGGTCCTTTTTATTTTTTTCAAAAACTATATGGATTTCATTCATATGTTTTTACGTCAGACATGCTTGAACCCTCGTGCGCATGCGTGAGTTTTTCCATGCCTGTCGGTGACGTCATTCGCCTGTGAGCACTCCTTGTGGGAGGAGTCGTCCAGCCCCTCGTCGGAATTCCTTTGTCTGAGAAGTTGCTGAGAGACTGGCGCTTTGTTTGATCAAAATTTTTTCTAAACCTGTGAGACACATCGAAGTGGACATGGTTCGAAAAATTAAGCTGGTTTTCAGTGAAAATTTTAACAGCTGATGAGAGATTTTGAGGTGATTCTGTCGCTTTAAGGACTTTTCACGGTGCGAGACGTCGTGCAGCGCTCTCAGGCAGCGTCATCACCCTGTTTCAAGCTTAAAACCTCCACATTTCAGGCTCTATTGATCCAGGACGTCGTGAGAGAACAGAGACGTTTCGGAAGAAGTCGGTTTCAGCATTTTATCCGGATATTCCACTGTTAAAGGAGATTTTTTTAATGAAAGACGTGCGGACGGGTCCGCGCGTCGGGACGCAGCCGACGCGGCGCGGCGGCACAGGAAAAACACCTCCGTGTTGATAACCATTTGTTAAAATCCAGTTGGCTTTTGATGGCTTTCAGTGGAGTGAGTATATGAGAAATTGTTTATCAGCTGGAGATGTTCCAACTTGTCCTCAAGGCTTCCAACAGAGGTGTATTTCCTGTGGCGGAGCGTCGCGGCGGCTGCGAGCCGACGCTGCAATCCGCCCGCACGTCTTTCATTAAAAAAATCTCCTTTAACAGTGGAATATCCGGATAAAATGCTGAAACCAACTTCTTCTGAAACTTCTCTGTTCTCTCACGACGTCCTGGATCAATAGAGCCTGAAATGTGGAGGTTTTCAGCTTGAACAGGCTGATGACGCTGCCTGAGAGCGCTGCGCGACGTCTCGCACCGTGGGAAGTCCTTAAAGCGACAGTATCACCTCAAAATCTCTCATCAGCCGTTAAAATTTTCACTGAAAACCAGCTTAATTTTTCGAACCGTGTCCACTTCGATGTGTCTCACAGGTTTAGAAAAAATTTTGATCAAACAAAGCGCCAGTCTCTCAGCAACTTCTCAGACAAAGGAATTCCGACGATGGGCTGGACGACTCCTCCCACAAGGCGTGCTCACAGGCGAATGACGTCACCGACAGGCGTGGAAAAACTCACGCATGCGCACGAGGGTTCAAGCATGTCTGACGTAAAAACATATGAATGAAATCCATATAGTTTTTGAAAAAAATAAAAAGGACCTATACTTTATGGACAGACCTCGTATATGAATGAAAATGTTCATACGCAGAGATCACAAAAAGCAGGTGAGAACTCTGAACTTTAACAGCTGTTATTTTCCAAAGGTATTTATTTGTTCAATCTTGAGCTTAATGCAGTGTTTAAGCACAAAACGTGACTGATGAGGAGAAACAATTTCAGAAATGCAACAGAAACAACCACAAATCAGAAAAAGTTGGGACTGTATGTAAAATGAAGATAAAACAGCCCTACTTGAGATCAGAGCGCAAAATGCTTGAGGATTTTTGAAATGCGGTGTTTTCTGTATCGATTTTCTATTGCGATAATTGGGTTCTGCGCAAAACCAGAGGTAATAGCATTATAATATTATTTTGGTTGGTGGTGTGCCGCAGGATTTTGTAAATACAAAAAGGGTGCTGCGGCTCAAAAAAGGTTGAAAATCACTGAACTAGAGTGCCAAGACCCCTGTGGGTTACCAGTCCAAGGCAAAATGGCCATTTTCTACATAAAAAAAAGGCCGCTATTTCCAAATGAATGAATCTATGCAAATAATTTTGGGACAGCAAAAATATCAATGGCCAATTCTGTGTGTGCCCTTAAATTAAAAGAAAAGTTATCAGACAGTTTATACATAGTTTACATACAATACATAGTTTTTGTGTGTGGTTATGCAGTGTGTGCTTGCTGTTTTTAGTTGATTACAGGCCATTTTTATCTTTATTTACAACACACAATTTGTATCTAACAGACACCAGCTTTTAGAGTCAAACTTATTTTTTGTGATTCAACAATAATTCTGCAAAAAAAAATTTTTTTTTTTGGTCTGTTTCTTTCAGGGAACTCGGGGAGTTCGCAACACACTCTGCACACCATGCTGCTAACAGCAAAAGAGAGTTATAATACTGAACATTGTAATGAATCTTTGATGCACGATTTGTTTGAGAAATCATTTTAATTTATATAAATGCAAATGTTTTTTGTGGAATTTTCATTCACCATTTGTGGTGTCTAAAGTTTCTTAGACATATGTTTAATGAAAAAAATCAGTAGGTCATGATTAAGCAGTACTGGTGAGGTAATATGGTGATGGTGTGGGTGTGTGTAATCTAAAATCTCAAGGGCTGCTCAACATTGGCAAGGCTGCCCCCGAGGAAAAGGTGACCTTACGGACTAAAGCACCAGATGATTTGATGGATTAAAATCTCTATTAACGTTAAAAATCTGCAAGCTGACTCACACTGCAACAAACCAGCCGCTTACACCAAGGTGAAAAGTCTACAACAAAAATACTGGTGTGACAAAAAAAAAAGTTTTACGGGACGGTAATGTCTACATTACACACTATACGCATGTACATATATCATGTATGTTTTTTTTTTTACCTGTAGATGATGCTGATCATGCTGTGCTCACAGTCGTTGGTACTGTAGATGCTGAGTTTGTCCAGCAGGTCCAGCAGCAACACGCTGAAGTTACTGTCAAACTTGCTGATGGTGGCTTCAAAGCCTGCGTCTGACTGGACAGGATCCCCATGTTCAGCTAAAAACTAAAGGAGTTAAGAAGGAAGCAGCTGTGAAATGACTGATAAACTGTTGTGCTGTTGTAATGTTCCATTTCTAAAAATCAAAAGCACATTTCAAGCAGTAAACACACAGTGGAGATGTTAAACGCAGAGTTTCAGATGGGGAGCAGCCTTTTGGCTCTTTCTGAGTACCTTTGTAGTCAGCTTCTTGTTCTCTGCTTCCTCAGTGGTTTTAGCCTGGGCGGGAGGCTCTTCCACACTCCTGTGCGCAAGAGAGAGACGCTCCAGCCTCATACTCTGAGCGAACCGCTAAGACAAAAACAGAACAAAAGACCAGTGACTCCTGGAGTGTGGGCTGTGACCCAATGCTGCTCTGTAAAGGTACTGTAAATGGGCTCCAAGATATAAACTCCTGAATTTCAACTCTGTTAATAATAACAATGAAACAAAAATCATGATTATTTAGAAAATATAGTTATAAGTAATAAAACAAAGTCATTTGATTTAAATTATGTTTTTTTTTTTTCATCTAGTTGACCATGTTTAACATATGTGAAACTGTATTTGGTGACCCATCACCTCAACAGAATAAAAAAAAAGCAACTTAGCCCTGCCTCCCTCCTGCTGAACAGTGCCACCTCCTGAACATGTATGGCCTTGTTGCAGGGAATACCAGCACATATGATGGACATGAGGAACAGGGTTGGTTGAAGTTACATGAAGCTTGAAATGAGTCTGCATATCAGTTTACTCAAAGTCAGTATGTCAGTTGGCCATTCAGTTTACCCACCATCGCAAACAATGAGTAACATTTGGTTATTTAGTTGTAATAGTTCTGTTCTGTTAATGTTGTGCCTTATATCATTCATATATAGGGTGTCCCAAAAAAATATACATTTAAAACACGCGGTTTGATCCTTAAATGCTACAAACTTAATCACTTATGTTTCTTTTTTACTTGCAGACCCTGAAGTTTATGTTGATACCAAGCATCGATGCATTGAAGGAAAACATCTGCTGAGAAATCCGAAACATTTCTCAGAACACTTTCCCCAAAGCGTTTGCAGGCCGTAATTGGCCAACGCGGGGCCTACATTGAACATGTTGTGTAAGAGACTGACAAAATGCAGGGGCAATATTGGCATTGGTATGAAAAACTTCAACTTTTCAGCTTTCTATCCAGCCATAAATTTATTTATTTATTTGGGAAGAGTGGCCACATCAGATGTCTACCCTACTGAGTCTGGTTTGCTTGATGTTTTATTCCTGTCAGAACGACAACAAACACTTAAGGTTTTTTGTTGTTGTTGCTTTTCTTTTTTTTTAAACCACAGTCACCTACGTGCTTGGGTACAGCAAGTGTATTGTCCTTTGAGGTACCATGATTTGGCACTATATAAATAACAAATTGAATTTTTCATTTCCATAGCCTAGGTCTAATGGTCACCAAACTTACATTTGCACAACATCAGCAGAATGAATGAATCATTTTTTCCCCCTTTGTGTTTTTGTATTGTTACATAAGGTGTAGCTAAATGTGCTGCGGTGCTGCTTTTTTTTTTTTTTTTTGCAATATTGATCAATTTGTGACCATTCTTTCCCCTCATCAAATACAACATAGTGCTTAACATGTGTAAAAGATGTGTAATCAGCTTCATATTGTTTTACAACTCTTGGGATACAGTGATGACTTTAATGTCCCTCAGTCATTTCTTCTTCCTCAGACAAATATAAAATCACCACAGCTAAACTTGTAACAATGAATACAAGGTCAATCTGTCTGAAATCACCCAGTTTCGAAAAAAAAAAATAAAAAAATCCCAGGTTACCCTCAGCTTTATATGTTAATCACATTCCAAAGTTATAGTGAAATGCCAAATATTAGGTCTATATCTTGCAAACATTTGAAGTTACAGCCTTTGGAATTTTTTGTGAATTTTTCACATATTGTTAAAACTGTGTTTTCTACGAATTTTGCACGTTAATAATGAGCTCCCTATATGCCTCACAGCTTTGAAACTGCTCATGCCAGGCTACCTTCTGGGGTAGAGTTGGGAAATTGTTGCAGTTTTAGTATATCCTGTGTGATCTGCCTTCCACAAAGGCCTCAAAATGGTAGAAAACCCGAATTTGTACATGTTGTTCGGTATCATCTTGAAATACGTAAGTATATACGGTAAAAATATGAATATGATATTCAACTGTCCACATTGGCATCTGGGGTGACGAAAATTGGCATATTTTGACACTTTTTCAAATTTATAATTTCAACTATAAATTTTGTTTAAACAACTTGGTGAATCATTTAAATCTGCAAATATATTCCATTATATCACAAACCATCATACAAAAAGATCTATAGCCATAGCTACAACCCCTGGCAAAAATTATGGAATCACCGGCCTCGGAGGATGTTCATTCAGTTGTTTAATTTTGTAGAAAAAAAGCAGATCACAGACATGACACAAAACTAAAGTCATTTCAAATGGCAACTTTCTGGCTTTAAGAAACACTATAAGAAATCAAGAAGAAAAGATTGTGGCAGTCAGTAACGGTTACTTTTTTAGACCAAGCAGAGGAAAAAAATATGGAATCACTCAATTCTGAGGAAAAAATTATGGAATCACCCTGTAAATTTTCATCTCCAAAACTAACACCTGCATCATATCAGATCTGCTCGTTAGTCTGCATCTAAAAAGGAGTGAACACACCTTGGAGAGCTGTTGCACCAAGTGGACTGACATGAATCATGGCTCCAACACGAGAGATGTCAATTGAAACAAAGGAGAGGATTATCAAACTCTTAAAAGAGAGTAAATCACGCAATGTTGCAAAAGATGTTGGTTGTTCACAGTCAGCTGTGTCTAAACTCTGGACCAAATACAAACAACATGGGAAGGTTGTTAAAGGCAAACATACTGGTAGACCAAGGAAGACGTCAAAGCATCAAGACAGAAAACTTAAAGCAATATGTCTCAAAAATCGAAAAATGTACAACAAAACAAATGAGGAAGGAATGGGAGGAAACTGGAGTCAACGTCTGTGACCGGACTGTAAGAAACCGCCTAAAGGAAATGGGATTTACATACAGAAAAGCTAAACAAAAGGCATCATTAACACCTAAACAGAAAAAAACAAGGTTACAATGGGCTAAGGAAAAGCAATTGTGGACTGTGGATGACTGGATGAAAGTCATATTCAGTGATGAATCTCGAATCTGCATTGGGCAAGGTGATGATGCTGGAACTTTTGTTTGGTGCCTTTCCAATGAGATTTATAAAGATGACTGCCTGAAGAGAACATGTAAATTTCCACAGTCATTGATGATATGGGGCTGCATGTCAGGTAAAGGCACTGGGGAGATGGCTGTCATTACATCATCAATAAATGCACAAGTTCATGTTGATATTTTGGACAATTGAAAGGATGTTTGGGGATGATGAAATCATTTTTCAAGATGATAATGCATCTTGCCATAGAGCAAAAACTGCGAAAACATTCCTTGCAAAAAGACACATAGGGTCAATGTCATGGCATAGGGTCAATGTCAATGAGCAGATCTGATTTGATGCAGGTGTTAATTTGGGGAATGAAAATTTACAGGGTGGTTCCATAATTTTTTCCTCAGAATTGAGTGATTCCATATTTTTTTCCTCTGCTTGGTCTAAAAAAGTAACCGTTACTGACTGCCACAATCTTTTTTTTCCTGATTTCTTATAGTGTTTCTTAAAGCCAGAAAGTTGCCATTTGAAATGACTTTAGTTTTGTGTCATGTCTGTGATCTGCTTTTTTTTCTTCTACAAAATTAAACAACTGAATGAACATCCTCTGAGGCCGGTGATTCCATAATTTTTGCCAGGGGTTGTAGTATATGTCTTTGATTTTGAACTAAAAGATACAGACGACATATAAAATTTTGGGTTTTCTACCATTTTGAGGCCTTGGTGGAAGGCAGACGACACTAGATTCACCAAAACTGCCAATATTTCCAAACTCTACACCAAATGTTTGCCTGGCATGAGCAGTTTCACAGCTGTGAGGCATATAAGGAGCTCATTATTAACGTGCAAAATTCGTAGAAAACACAGTTTTAACAATATGTGAAAAATTCACAAAAAATTCCAAAGGCTGTAACTTCAAATGTTTGCAAGATACAGACCTAATATTTGGCATTTCATCATAACTTTGTAATAGGAATGACATATCAAACTAACAGAACAGAATTGAAGAGTGACCTGGCAGCCTCTGGGTGACTTGAGATGGAATGACCCTACAGTTTTATTATCATCATATCTACAAACCTGCATGCAGTTGGTGAACTTGACGCAGACAGACATGAGTCTGGAGAAGATCTTAAGAAGCTCGGGGTTGGTCAGCATGCAGTCCTTCAGGCAATTGTCCAGGAAACTGGTGTGGTGACAAAGAACGTCATCAATGTTTGACGCCTGTAAAAGGAGGAAGAACAATCACCACAAAAACACAACACTACCCCGAGTAATTTCTAAAGCATTTTCTCTGTCATCAGTAGGCAAAATGCCAGTGACTGTATAAGCAAGATCTCAGTGAGAGACACGGTGAGAAAAGACACACTTATGCTCTTTCACTCACCGTCTTCAGGTTGTTCTCCATGACGTGCCACGTGGGCTCCATCACCTCAAACATCATATAGTACTGGATGTTCTGCACAAAATTCAGCATGCGCTGTCTGAGGGCAAACGCTGCAGCAAACCTGCATGAGAGTAGGTTGAACCAAGAGTGAAGACATTATGATGGAGCCAACAAATAGCTGAAATTCAGTGGAATTACAAAAATGTCTCACCATTTGGCAGAATGTAAGGAATGCTGCTTGAAATCTTTGTTGCTGATCCAAATGTTGCACAGCAGCCTCTCGACATGTTTGCAATAAAACATGTGTCTGAACAACATCTGGTATCTCGTTAGCGCTTTCCTGAAAAATTAATACAATTTAAATCGATACATAAAATACAGGTTTCACAAAATGTGATTGTGTTACACAGTTGTATTGTCTATAGAATACAGCCTGCGCGATATCAGTTGGCCGATTATATCGGCTGATATGAGTCCTTACCAAACATATCTATATCTGAATTTTTGCCAATCTGAAAGTTTTATTTTGCAGAATAATCAATGCATTAAAAACACTTTGGCTGTCAGAAATGGTGTCATTACAGTTTGTCCAGCAGAAGGTGCAATGACATTATTAATTACAATGTTGCCAAGCACAAGAGAGGAAAAGTGACCAGCTGCCACTCATTTTCAAACAGAGTGGGTGTTTTACAACTACAAGCAACAAGAGGTCATTATGCCACCAGCCTGACGGGGCCAAAATATATGGCAAATTTATTTTGTACAAACGTTGTCCAGTACAACAGGCCGAACGATGACAGTGACGTATGATAGCCAGTTGCTGGTTACATTTATAGTTATTGATAATAAATTTCATATTTAAACAGAAGAACAGGGGCGGCAATAGCTCAGTTGGTAGAGCAAGTCGTCTTACGGCCGAAGGGTCGGCGGTGCGAATCTAGCCGCTAAACCAGTCAAAAAATCTGCATATTGCTGCTACGTCCTAGGGCAAGAACCCACCTTAACAAGTGGTGGTCGGATGGGCCATGGGCGCAGAATGGCAGCCACGCTTCCGCCAGTTTGCCCCAGAGCAGCTGTGACTACATTAGTAGCTTACCAGCACCAATGCATGAATGTGTGAGTGAACGAATAATGCAACTTGTGCAGTGCTTTGGGTGTCTTGAAAAGCACGCTATAAATCCAAGTCATTATTATTATGAGTAAAACATCAAGTCTCAATTACATTTCTTTGTCATAATAAGTTTGATAATGAAATGTTAAGAAATCATTTTTTTATGTATCATACCCCCCCCCGCATCCCCCTCAAAAAAAAACACACACACGTATATATATATATATATATATATACACACACACACACACACACACACGTATATATTTATATATATACACACACACACACACACACACACACGTATATATATATATATATATATATATATACACACATACACACACACACGTATATATTTATATATATATATATATATATATATATATATACACACATACACACACACACACACGTATATATTTATATATATATATATATATATATATTTTTTTTTTTTTACACACACACACACACACACACACTGCATGGAGTAAATGGATTTTTTCCCCTCAAAATTCTACTCACAACACCCCATAATAACATGAAAAGTTTTTTTTTTTTGCAAATTTATTAAAAACTAGCTGAGTTACCTGTTCTACGCACAGGTAATAGAGATTAATTTTAGCCACATCATATATTTCATGTCACTTTAGTTAAGGTGTAGTAAGTTGCATTGCATTGTGTGTATGTTGTCATCATTAATTTTCATAGAGCAATTTGTAACATTCATGAGACTCAAGATGATGATAAAAGGTGATAGCATGTCATATCATTGCCATGCTCTGGCATGCCATACACAGCAGGTACATTTTAATTGAAAAAAAAACAAAAAAAACATGTGCTTTAACTTGCATGTGACCCGTACTGGCCCGTTCAGATTGTAATTAAAGTGCACTCTAGCCAAACGCTACTACATAGTAAGTAAAGTGTGATGCTTGCTACCTGACCTATTTACTACGTGAACTGCAAAAATAAGGGCTCCAGTGAGCGGGTCGTGATTTAATAGATAAGGTTGACTGTGTGTGTGTGTGTGTGTGTGTGTGTGTGTGTGTGTGTGTGTGCGCGTTCGGGCATGTACACTTTCAACCTAAGAGCCCCAGTGACCTCCCCCTTGGGAGGCTGACACTGTGTTGACAACAACAAAGAACCTATTGATGATGAGCGAGAGCGGCCATTTGACAATATAGTCAAAGGAGAAGGCTTCAAGGCCGCTGAGGGCCACGTCTGTCGAGTCAGCATTGATTATGGCCTTCTCCTGTTTTGTTTCGATGGCGAGAACCCGCAGCAGCTGAGTGATGACATCATGGGGCATCAAATCAATCTGTTGAAAGAAGAAAAAAGTTAGAATCTTTATTAAAAAGGCTACTACTGGAAATCTAAATCTTGGATTTATCACACTGGTCTTCAAAATACTGTAACAATTTTCTGCTAGCTCCGCCAACTGACAGAGGAGGTGCAGAGGTGATGCCTCTCTGCAGTAAAGATAAAAAATAAAGAACTGGGATATTAGTCACAAAGAGGGATGTATGAGACAGAATATCCAGTGGTGGCGCTGGGACTCTGTGGGCCTGGTCTCCTAAAGTTGGTGTGGGTATTTGGCCATGCAAATGGTGCTGCTTTTCAAACAAACTGTTTCAGTGAAAAGACATATTACACATATGCAGAGCCAGCTCTAGCCATTTTGGTGCCCTAGGCGAGATTATGGTTTGGCGCCACCCACAGCCCTCCGTGTACACACACCACCTCATACAGTAATGGACAACAGCCATATGACAGACCTTTAAGGTTTAATTCGACGCACATTAGTGGAAATACCCTGGATCTGGTTCTCACATGTGGTATTGCTGTCACGAATATTGACATCATGCCTCTTACATCAGTGGTGTCTGATCACTCACTTAAGTTTACAGTTTTGCTGCCATGTTTAGTGGAACAACAACCTTATATATCATTACGGCAATGCATCAACTCCTCAACTAAGACTGAACTTGAAGCTAGACTGCCTGATGTCTTAGCTTCACATCTGACAAATACCCAGTCAGTAGACAGACTTGTGGATAGTGTAAACTCGGTGCTCAAAACTACACTCGACATGATTGCACCACCTGTGTTAAAACTTAGCTCCCCCAAATCACAGTCACCTTGGTTCAATGATTATCTGCGTGACCTCAAGCATAAAGCAAGAGGTCTAGAACGGAAATGGCTTCATTCAAAATTAGAAGTATTGCACCTTGCGTGGTGTGATGCTTTCTTAGACTATAAGCATGCATTATTGGCTACAAAGCGGACTTACTACTCTGACTTGATCAACAAAAACAAGCATAACTCAAAGTTCTTGTTCAACATGGTGACAACACTTTTGCATGGACAACCACCTGTAGTTCACTCTCCTTTTACAGCACAAGATTTCCTGGATTACTTTGGGAAGAAAATAGAAGACATCAGGTTAAACATATCCCAGCATGCCTTAATCCAGCCACTACACCCTGCTACTGATGTGGGCACCACTACTGAGGTATTACCTAGATTTACAGAATTTGACAGTATCTCACTAGGCATGCTGACAAAACTCATAATGTCAACAAAAAGTACAACCTGATTATTTGATCCTATACCAACAAAACTGTTTAAGGACCTGTGGCCCACTCTTGGGCCGACTGTGCTGGAAATTATTAATCTTTAACTTCTGGATCTGTTCCTAAATGTTTCAAATCTGCAGTGATTAAACCATTACTTAAGAAACCCAATCTTGACCTTAGTGTAATGACAAACTATCGGTCGATATCAAATCTATAATTTTTGTCTAAAATTCTGGAAAAAGTGGTGTCACGGCAGCTCGTAGAATATCTTACTGAGAATAATCTCTTTGAGCCACTGCAGTCTGCTTTTAGAAAATATCATTCCACAGAGACGGCTCTCACTAAAGTGGTGAATGATCTTCTGCTTACAATAGATTCGGACACCACTACAGTTCTGTTGCTGTTAGATCTCAGTGCTGCATTTGATAAAGTGGATCATCATATTCTACTTGATAGGCTGGAAAATCATTTTGGGATTACTGGGAGTGCCCTTGCATGGCTGACGTCATACTTGACCAGTCGTTCACACTGTGTTTTGTACAGTAACACTACCTCTAACCTTAGTGACATGAAATTTGGGGTTCCACAGGGGTCTGTCTTAGGCCCCCTGCTTTTCTCCCTTTATATAGCACCCCTTGGGCACATATTGCAGCGTTTTGGGATTACCTTTCACTGCTATGCAGATGATACTTAGTTATACATGCCGATAACTGCTGGTAATCTCGTTCACATAAAATCCTTAGAAGATTGCCTTGCAGCAGTGAGAAGTTGGATGTCTAGAAACTTCCTACTTTTAAACTCTGATAAGACTGAAATGATGGTTCTTGGTCCAGTGAGACATGGGCATCAATTTGACCAGTTAACGCTAAGCCTCGGCTCGTGTGTCATACATCACACTGACAAAGTGAGGAACCTTGGGGTAATTTTTGATCCTTCGTTGTCCTTTGGCCTCCACATTAGAAATATTACTAGGACTGCTTTCTGCCACCTGCAAAATATAGCGAAGATTGATCCCATCCCGTCTATGGCTGATGCTGAGAGCCTGATCCATGCATTTATCTCTTCTAGATTGGACTACTGCAATGTTCTATTTTCTGGTTTACCGCAGTCTAGCATTAGGGGTCTCCAATTGGTTCAAAATGCTGCAGCCAAACTTTTGACACGAAGCAGAAAGTTCGACCACATTACACCCATTTTAGCATCCCTTCATTGGTTTCCTGTCCCTGTGAGATCAGATTTTAAGGTTCTGCTACTAACCTATAAAATTATTCATGGACTGGCACCTCCCTACCTAGCTGACCTAATTAAAACCTTACGTACCGGCTTGGGCTTTACGTTCTCAGGGTGCAGGACTACTTTGTGTCCCTAAGGTGAATAAGAAGTCTGCGGGTCACAGAGCTTTCTCTTATCGTGCCCCTGTTCTGTGGAATGATCTCCCTGCGTCAATAAAACAGTCAGATTTTGTGGAGACTTTCAAGTCCAGACTTAAGATGCACTTATTTTCCATTTCATATGGCTAGCATACTGGTACAGTTTAGTTTTACGCTTTTTACTCTTTTAATTCATTTATTAGCAATTGGAGCAGGCCGCGGCCTCAACTTTACCTAAATTCTGGGTTTTAGTGAAGTTTAGGACTAGTGGCCGGCGATCACCTTAGTATTTCTCTGTTTTTCTTGTTGTTTAATGCTGGCAAATTATACAGTATTTTTTTGTCTTTCTGATGCCTGATTCTGTTTTTTCTCTCTGTTTAAGGTGCAGCTCCATTCAGAGATGGGAGTTGTATTTGTGTTGGCGATCCTCCTGTCCTGTGCGCCAATAGCATTTCTTGTATATTTGTCCGTGAATTGTTCTGTGAACTGTTCTGTAATTTATGTTTGTAGCATGGCCCAAGCAGAGGGTCACCCCTTTGAGTCTGGTCTGCTTGAGGTTTCTTCCTCAGAGGGAGTTTTTCCTTACTACTGTTGCTCTGGGGGTTGGTACGGTTAGACCTGACCCGCGTGAAGCTCTTTGAGGCAACTCTGTTGTGATTTGGTGCTATATAAATGAAAATAAATTGAAAATTGAAATTAATTGTTGATCAAACACAGCAACACACAAACACACTAAATTAACAAATAACAAAACAAAAAAATTGATTAAATAACATAAGTAAAGCCAGAGTTCCTGTTCAGATTTTGTG
The DNA here is from genome assembly GCF_902500255.1 of Thalassophryne amazonica. Taxonomy (NCBI): domain Eukaryota; kingdom Metazoa; phylum Chordata; class Actinopteri; order Batrachoidiformes; family Batrachoididae; genus Thalassophryne; species Thalassophryne amazonica. The sequence goes on along the minus strand of NC_047120.1, from coordinate 43,764,339 downwards.
CAAATATTTTAGAAAGTCTTGACAGCAACCGCAATATGAATAATAAAAACAATACAAAACAGTGCAATATAATCTAAAAATGGAATACAAAAGTTGCAGTGCGGGTTTAACTCAGTCAGTCACAGTGGCAGCAAATTTTTTCTCCTTTTTTTTTTCCAACAGCATAAATAGAAATGGTTCTATGATCAGTGAATACTTTGTACTTGTATTTGGGAACAATAGGCCTTATAGAAGCAGAATATGCAAACAGGACAACATGAAACTACAATGTAGTACTAAAATCTTATCCAAATCCAGCCTACAACTGTCTACCTGTCTGTCTTATAATTGCAGCACAAGGGGTCTGTCATGGCACTGTGCAGCTCCGTTATCAATAGTGATGTTACAAGAAATCTCTGTATGATTTCTTCTCTATCGGTATCTTTAATTTATACAGTCATTTTTAAAATAATACACTACATACTTATCATATTTAGTGTATGAAGCTCCTGAGTTTTTTGCTAAATTACTTTATTCTTATATTTTTTCCCCAAAGTATTAGAATCTGATTATGATCACAATTATATCTCAATTTATTATGTGCAAAAAATGTCTTCAAAAGTGGACCTGTAAGGGGTTTGGGGTTCCCTGCACCTGAGGCCTGCAGAGCGTGTGTGCAGTTGCAGAGGAAATACTTCTCTGTTCTGACAGACTCTGTGCTCTCAAACAGCAAGACAGATGATCTTAAATCGACTTATTGTGTACTGAACATGAAGCGCTTTCTTTGTGTATTTAAAAAACAAAAAGAAAAAATGAAAACATGACACTGTGGGTTTGCAAGGCTGTTTTTTTACAGGCTGCAGTTACAACGTGCACGTGATGTCGAGACAGCACCATGAGTGACACACACACAAAAACATTTCACCACTTAAATATGTCATATCATAAAAATATAAATATAATAAAAATTGGACTTGTCCCATTCAGGCAAGGTTATAAATGATCTGTGCTGTCCGATCACTTTATTTATTTACTTGTTCCAGACAAAGGGACAATTTTTTTTTTAGTTTGAGGGCTTACAGCGGTGCCCTTCTAGCAGATGGAGCCCTAGGCGACCGTCTATATGGCCTATGCCAAGAGCTGGCTCTGCACATAATAAAATGTGGAAAAAGTGAAACACTGTCAATACTTTCTGGATGCACCATATGTGACCTATAGTCTTCCACCAACCTTGAGATCATCTTTAAAGGGGTCTGTGTTGGCTGTGCTCATCCTCAGAGCCAGCTCCAGGAGTGCTTCTAGCCTGGGAGGAACAATATCATCCACTGGTTTCTTCAACTCTTCCTCTGTCAGGTCCATGAAGTGCACAAAGAAATCACCTTTGTCCATTAAAAAGTAGTGTTTAATTGACCTAGCAGAAAACACAGACATTCTCAATGCATTTACGAAACAGGTCACATGTGTGATAAGAATTAGCATTAAAGCTACCACTGCAGCTAGTTAGCTATGCTATCACAGAGCAAAATAGAGCTTCAGCAACTTGGACTGATGTCTTCAACTATTCTTTCACTATACTATATTTCTGTGTCACTGCATGTTCTGTTATGGCCCAGTCACACGGCGTTTGCTGAACAAAGGAAAAAAGTCCCAAAGTCACAAATCGTCAAGAAAAAGTGGACAAACTTCTCCCATCACCAAAAAGCCTGTGAGTGCAGAGCGCATAAAAAAAAACAAAACAAAACTAACAAAAGAAAAACAAAGCGAACGGCAACCTTGACGCTAAAAACAAAATCAAAACAAAGCAGCAGTGTGTGATCATTTCTGCAGCGAGTCTGTACTGTCCAGACTCGCTGCAGCTGCGTTGTCTTGACAATGTGTGTGCATACACGCACGTTGCAGCCAGAGACGTTGAGAGAGAGAGAGAGGTTGGACGAAATTGGACGAGAGCCAAACGGAACACCGACGGTACAGGAACTATGCAAACGATGAGGAACAGTCAAGACAGAAAGCAAAACGGAATATGGATGAATTGAGGTTGTCATCGGGATTCGTTCACATTTTTCAACAGTTTGAAAATTCTGATGAAGCTCCAGCTACAGGAACAAAGCTGGACGATGGTTAAATGATGTCTCCGAAAGTCAACGTAAGTCCAGATTTCTTGTTTTGTTTTGGCTTTGGTGTCCTTTGTTAGTGCCATGTGACTGGGCTTTAGTCTTGTGATGTGCTTTTTATCTTGTTTACCCTTCCAATGCAGATATGATGTTTTTATGATGATCTCGTCTTACCGATCCAAATGTACACTGTAACAAATGAAACCCATTCCAGGAGCCACCTTTTCTACATCATGGAAAGGGACATAAAACCTTGCAAAAAGAAGCCACCATTGACAAAGTAGTGTAGTATTTTTGGGTGCCGTAAAAACATCTTGAAGTTGATACGATCTTTGACTTTAAGCTCAGGGTACATCCTGTGTTGTATGTCACCCTCTGCCTTTATATTACTAATCTTTCACTGTGTAAGTCTGGACACACCACTGATCCCTTCTGAAATATTTTGACTTTACCTGAGGCGTGAAACCAGTTCCTTCTCTTCCATGAGGAAGTCCAGGAGGACTTTGCTGGCATAGTTGTAGGCTTTCTCGATCTGTTCCACATAGGCCCTCTCTTTCAGCGTGTACAACACCTCCTTCGCATCAGGACAGGTCACATCACGGCCACACTCTCGCACAACGTTCAAGTATTTGCCTGTGCAATTACACAGAAGGTGAAGAAACACGCCGGTTCCTATCAACGGGACTGTACAATCCTTCAACTTTTTTCACTTTATTTATACATACCTGTACTCAGTATTTTGTCTGCCATTTTCTGTAGGTAAGAAGGAATCCGATGCTGTACAATGGTGTATCGTTGATCCCAGTATTTGTCATTGTAGTCCTCCTGAATCTTCTCTTTCTGCAGCTCATGCTCTTCCACCATAAACTCACTGTGCACATACAGGAAAAAAGCGCACTGTGGATTCATGCCGATGCATTGTTAGTATGGAATTAGCTGTCACATGATGCTTTTCTGTGACAGGACAGCATGGGCACCTGTACGGATCCTTGATGATGCCCCTGTAGATCCACTTCTCCAGTATTTCAAAGTAGGGGACGCTGGCTGCTTTAGTGAGATAGAGGCACAGCTCCTGAGCCTGGCTGTCACCGGTGTAGTTGAAGGTTCTGTCATGGAGAAGGCTCAGGGTTGACCCTCCCATGCACTCTCCTTTGTCTACTGAGGATGCTGTGAAAACAATTTTCTTCAAAGTAAACCTTAGCTATGACAAAAAGTAGCATGTGACACCACCATCCATCCATTTTCTATACCTGCTTAACCCATTTAAGGGTCATGGGTGGCCTGGAGCCTATCCCAGCACTCATAGGGCGTGAGGCAGGGTACACCCTGGACAGGACGGTAGTCTGTCGCAGGGCCACATATAGACAAACAAACACATTCACACCTGCACATACACCTACGGACAATTTTAATTGTTTGGATGTGGGAGGAAGCCGGAGCACCGGAGGGTGCTAAAATAGGAGGTTCTAAGAGCAAATCTGGGCATATCTGAAGCCAAATTCCAGAGTAAGAATTTTATTTTTAGGGCACTTTTTTGTGATTTTTTTTATTTTATTTACACCTATGGAACATAAACAGCCAGTGAATATAGGTAACTTGTTTTATTCTAAGGTATGGCATACACATGTTCTCACAGCTAATCTGACTATTCTGTCAGTCGCACATCTAGGCACTTCTGTCATTCATGTGCTTAGCAATGCCAGCTGGTGCGAAAACAATCAAACCTAACCTTTCTTCTTTAGTGATTTATTTCACTGTAACTGTGTTATTGCAAAAAAACAAAAAAAAAAACAAAACAAAACAAAAAAAAAAAACATTTGAGTTCCCTCTTTTTCTCTACAGATGCAGGACGTAGAGGCGCAGTAAAAAAGAAAAAAAAAAAAAAAGCCCCAAATGATTAAAAGCTTAACAGGAGCAAACACTACTTAAGGGTTAGAAGGCTAAAACTTTTTTTTTTCTTGACAGCACTACTTAAACAATTCTCTGATACAAAAACATCAGTCTAATGCCACATTCACACTGGATGCCACAAATCTGCATCCCTCGCCTGGTGATGGACACGCCACCATCTCCCAGTGTGTCGCACTGCTTGAGCTGCGTTCACACCGGACGCAACAAATTCATCATAATGCTGCAGGAGCTGTGTCTGGATGACGGCCCTTTCAACGGTACTTACGCCTCTCCAGGACCCAGTTTGAGGAACTTCTGAACAAAAAAACAAAACAAAAACAAAACAAACAAAAAAAAACTGGCTGCTACTGCAGTTCATCCCTCTCCCCTCAAACGCTGTCATAATTGTGTTAAATAAATAAAGGAGACAGGACATGTCCACATCGCGTATAAACTCCAGAAATCTCCACATCACTACATATCCAGTCCCTGACTGGTCAGATTTTTCAACTTGGGGAAGAGGGTGACGTGACGCAATGGAACACGATATCGTGCCACAAACGCGCCAATTGCTCAAAATCGCTTTATTCGCGTCCATCGCGTCGCATTGCGTGGCTTGGACTTTCGTGGCGCCACAGCACGTCCATCTATAGGGATTACATGGCAACCTCTCGCCGCCGTCGCTCACGTGGCGTCTGGTGTGAACGCGGCATTATTGAGAATCAACAAACTTGTAGACTGGTGTGGTGGAAGATTTAGTTTGTTCCCATTCCTGGTATAAATTGAAAGTTAAGCTATTACATTTCCCCCACTGCTAAACCAGCCATCCACTATCGTTCACATTTGAAGATTTCACACTGATTACACTTACAATGGAACAAAGCATCTTTACAATCTTGCAGAAAATATAAAAAGTTCAGGATGAAACATTTTAATTACCAATAGACGCCAGTATCTCCATGGTCCTCATGGTGGGTTGAATGTAGAACCAGAGTTTCTGCAGAGACAGGAGGTCCTGCCGCTGGAGATGCTCTAGCTGAGTGACAAGGATCAGATACTCCTTCATCAGCGTCCTCATCGCTGCCGTCAGGGCGTGGTTCACCTGCCCATACTCAAAAGATGACTTCTCCTCAATAAAACTGCAAGCACAGATACAAAGCAGTCAAGTAATAACTCTTATTCTCTTACTGTCACATACAGTATCTATACTAAGAAAGACTAACTAAAGTATTCAAAATGACTAACATGTTAAGGCAAATTGAACACAAACAATAATCACACAAAGTAGCATCCTTTTAATATTAAGATATTATATCCACCAGCAGTGATTCTGTTTTGTCTGTGTGCTCACCGAGTTATAGTGGAGTAATATGATGCAACAGGTAATGTTCTATTTACAAGCTCTTTGACAGACATGTCCAATGTTGGATCCACTATGAAAGAGCGGTTCTGCCTCCCCAGTACAGGCTGCGCTGTGATATCTCTCCCATCAACTCCAATCAATACAAACAGCAAATCCTCAACCAAAGCTTGTTCTTGAGCAGCCAGGGGCATTGTACCTGAACACAGAAAGTACAGTCAAGCCGTGAACCGTGTTTAAAAATATACCACCAATAACCACACTGTTGCAGAACGGTTACACAGAAGACTTGGATAGCATTGAACAGATTATATATAATTCATGTGAATTTGAAACTTGAGCATACCGACAGCCACAGCTGGGTCTCCTGGAGGAGTGGAGCTGGTGATGAAGTCTCCAATGAGAGCAGGCCGTTCATACACCCAGTTAGGATACACAGGGTTAGGCTGGGTGGGGTTCTTCTTGTTGTGCTTGTCTCGTAGCATCTTCCGCGTGACTTCAGCAGACTGCAGGCAAATTCAGAGCGAGACAGACAAAATATAAACAGCAGCACCTTAACACTGTAGGCATTCACCACAGGTTTTCCAAACAGCTCGCTAAGTTTGATGTCATGTTTCTACTAAAGAGCTGGTAGAATCATGAAATCATGAGACTAAATAATGTCTGGGTTTTTCCAATTTCAATTTATTTTCATTTATACAGCACCAAATCACAACAAGGTTGCCTCAAGGCACTTCACACAAGTAAGGTCTAACCTTACCAACCCCCAGAGCAACAGTGGTAAGGAAAAACTCCCTGAGGAAGAAACCTCAAGCAGACCAGACTCAAAGGGGTGACCCTCTGCTTGGGCCATGCTACAGACACAACTTACAAAACAATTCACAAAACGAACATGCAGGAAATGTTGCTGGTGCACAGGATGGTTTCTGGAAGAGATACCACAGGTATCTCTGGATGGAGCTGCACTTCAGAGAGAAAAGAAAAAAAAAATCTGAATCAAGCATCAGAAAGACAAATACAGTGTAATTTGTCAGCATTAAGCAACAAGAAAAACAGAAGAAATACTAAGGTGATCGCTGGCCACTAGCCCTAAGCTTCACTAAAAGACCCAGAATTTAGATAAAGTTGAGGCAGCGGCACGCTCTGTTTCCTAATAAAATGAATTAAAAGAGTAAAAAGCATTGAAACATACTATGCCTGTATGCTAGGCATACGAAAGGGAAAATAAGTGTGTCTTAAGTCCGGACTTGAAAGTCTCTACAGAATCTGACTGTTTTATTGACGTAGGGAGATCATTCCACAGAACACGGGCATGATAAGAGAAAGCACTATGACCCGAAGACTTTTTTATTTACAATAGGGACACTAAGTAGTCCTGAACCTTGAGAACCCAAAGCTCGGGCTGGTACATAGGGTTTAATTAGGTCAGCTAGGTAGGGAAGTGCCAGTCTGTGAACAATTTTATAGGCTAGTAGCAGAACTTTAAAATCTGATCTCACAGGGACAGGAAGCCAGTGAAGAGATGCCAAAATGGTGTAATGTGGTCAAACTTTCTGCTTCCTGTCAAAAGTCTGACAGGAGCATTTTGAACCAATTGGAGAGCCCTAATGCTGGACTGCGGTAAACCAGAAAATAGAACATTGCAGTAGTCCAATCTAGAAGAGACAAACACATGAATCAGGGTCTCAGCATCAGCCATAGACAGGATGGGATGAATCTTCGCTATATTTAACAGGTGGAAGAAAGCAGTCCTCGTAATGTCTCTAATGTGGAGGTCAAAGGATCAAAAATTACCCCAAGGTTCCTCACTTGTCAGTGCGATGTATACCATCTTATCAGAGTTTAAAACTAGGAAGTTGCTAGACATCTAGCTTCTCACTGATGCAAGGCAGTCTTGCATCAGTGGGATTTTATGTGGCTGAGATTACCAGCAGTTATTGGCATGTAAAACTGCGGGTTGTGCGCAATGTCTCGTCCTACAGTTTCATAAGGAAACTGCAGCCTTGTTGTACTACAATATTAAAAGAAATGCAAACCAATGGAGCGCTGGAGCTGGCCGCCACATTGCCGAGTTTCTTTCGCAGCTCATCCAGTTCCTGCATGGACATTTTGGTGGTGGTCTGTGGTACAGTGTAACTACTGGTGGTGGCTGAAGTCGTGTTTGGAGATGATTCCGACCGTTCCTTTGCATTCTGTTGCAGAAACTGAAGTGTCTGGGAAAAACACAACAACACTGAAAATAAGTTATAGCTAGGAACTGAGGTTCTACAAAATGTTTTTCTCGATTTACTTCACAGTCATACATGGTCCCACTGTTTGTCCATAACAGTCTTTGAAAACAAACTTTCAGAACCAAATGATTGGGTGTCTATCTTTCATTAACATCTTAAGGAATTGTGTCACTATTACATGCAAATCAATCATTTACAATACGCCCATTCAACATTAATGAAACAAATGTGAAATACAGTTATCTGACTGACAGGTGGTAGGAAACAACAACAAATAGTTGACAACTTATTAATCACTAATTACCTCTTTATCCTCACAGAGCTTGGAGAGGAGATAAACCAGAGGATCAAGGTTGCGCACATTTTTGGATTTGAGCTCGTCATACTTCCTCAAGAAGTCTTCAGGAGTTTTGGAGAATTCGGCTAGTTTGACCTGGAATAAAGAATCAGAATCAGCCATCAACATATAGAAAATACCAAAAGTACACCCACACTTAGCCACATTTAATCTGTACCGTGAGGCATCGTTTTAGTAGTAATTTGATTGTCAAAACTTTTCTGTCAAAACTAAACTGAGTTTCAGCCCTTGCTGATGCAAAAAAATGTTTGAATGATCATGCACTTTTACATATTCCAACTGTGTAACAATACACATTCAGGATTTCCACCACTTTCAAAGAATAACTTCCAACAACATGACCACACCATTTAAAAAAAAACAAAACAATATATTGTAGTATCCCAGTTGGCACCCTTTGAATTCACAAGAGAGGGTTGTGAGACTAACATGTACCCCAAATACACTGGGTCTGATGATGTAGTCTCAAATGTGCGGTGAAAGCCACAGGTGCACACACAATTTATATAAATAATGATTATTTTCATAAGTGATACTGTGTGTGTATATATACACACACACACACACACACACACACACACACACACACACACACACACACACACACACACACACACACACACACACACACACACACACACAGTCAAGTCTGGAAACATGCGATGGTGCTGTGCGTCACTGCTTCCATGACATTACAGAGCCGCATTGGGCCCTGGATGTCAACCACCCAGGCAGACAATTGTCCCATTCCACCATCACTACAATAACAATCTGCTGCAGAGAAATGAAACATGAGCATCCTCTTGCACAAAGTCAATCCAGCAGTACCTAAGGATCCTCCAAAGAAATCTAGCTGTCACCTTAGTTTACTGGTTAGCATCCAAGTCTTGCAACATACTCTGTGTCCATACATACACATTATATACACTGACAGGGTTTTCTCTATATTATAAATATATATTATCAAATATTAATGTCTTTACTTTGATGTACTCTCTGTGATCATGTCTTTGATTCTGTTCTCTATTTTTCATATATACATGTATGCATGTGTGAGAGTTCATGTACCATTATTCCTTTAAATAATTACTCATTGTCAAAGCAATCACTGTTCAAGTAATCATTAAAACTGCCACACGAGAAAGTGAGCAGATGATCTTTGGTTTAGTCAATGTGCAGACTGTTTTGCTAGTTATGTTTTTGCTAAGCGCAGATGTGCATCTTTAATTAACGGTTAAGCCTTGAGGGAAGAGCAGTGTGACCGGAACAGTGGTTCAGGGCTGGACAGCCTAGGAGACTGAGGGCTCAAAACCATAACAGTTTTCATATCAACGTGAGACCAGACTTTGTGTCTTTCCATTGTTTTGTGATACTGTCACTCCTATATGCTTGTATGTAACTATATTCAATAAAAAGGAGAAGCAAATGGGCGGGGCCTTCAGAGCAGACGACAGTTCTTGATGAAGGAGCTCCTCGTTTGATTCAGTGTCTTCTGCATGATCATTTTTTGTGTGTGTAAACTGAGTTGTTCTTTCCAGGTCCAACTCTGAACGACTGACATCTTGGTCCTTCGAGCCGGATGCTAATAGACCGGCAACTCGTCGGCACATGACGGAGAACGCCCGCGGAAGTCCGCGGCCGCTGGAACCAGTTCCTGCAGACCCTTTTCCAGGGGACATGTCTCCTCCCTAAGAGGTCGACGCTTACCGGGGTTAAGGCATTCGAATTCAGCGGCAAAGTCTGATCACGGGTGAGAACTGAATTTCTTTACGTGCACGTGTGTGCATGTTGCCGGGACCACCGCAAGGAAAAAACCCAGTAATGTCTTTCTTGGTTCGTCTTAGGGCTGAAACGATTAGTCGAATAACTCGAATAATTACAAAAAAATGTTCGAGGCAAATTCTGTGCCTTGAAGCTTTGTTTAACGTTGTAGTACATATGCCAGGCCTGTGTGTGGCGCTGCAACGTCTGCAGGGAAAAAAAACAGAAGAAGACTGGAGCATAACAGCTAATCAAATTAGCAACGATAGCTACCGCTTTCCAACGTGACAGAGTAAAATAAAGACTTTTAAGAGAAAGATGGTCCACGCTGATCATCTGAAACAGACTTACTGTGCATTTAAAGTAAAGCAGTGTGTTTGTCTATTTTTAAAAAACACACGGTCTGCTCTACATCGGGAGGGACTACTGACCCGGCGGCTGGCTGCTGTCTCTCTCTGCCCAGTGTGAGGGGCTGTCAGACCGGGCGAGTCACAGCTCTGTCCCCAGCTACATTGACAAACAGCAGAAGTCCACTCTTTCTTCTGTGTTTACCTCAGACTCGCAGTGAGTGTTTGACTTTTTAATTTTTGCTTTTTTGGGCAACACACAACACTTCACAAACACGGTAACTTAAATAAATTAATACTTTTTAAAAAACTGACTGTGAGGCTGCATGTTCAACCTCCAGCTGAAATGCAACTGTTGAATTGCAGAAAAAGAGGGATAAGAAAAAAAAAAAAAAAAAAAAACACACAGGGACCCAGTCCATCAACCTTTATAAAAACAAAACAAAACAAAACTTAAAAATTGTTCATTTTACAAGTTGGAGAAAACAAAACAGAAAGCCACATCCCATCGCCATTTCAGCAAAATGCCAACACTTTGGCGCAGTGACATTGTGCCATTGCTTAGGGAGAACCCTGGACTATTGATGTTTAAAAACGCAAAAGTACTTTTTATCCGATTACTCGATTAATCGCCAGAATAATCAATAAAATACTCGATTACTAAAATAATCGATAGCTGCAGCTCTAGTTCGTCTCTTGGCTTAAACACTGTAAGGTGTGAGGCAAAAGCCTGGCTGTAAAGCGTTAAATTTTACTCTCTGAGAGAGAAAGAGAAAAGTCAGGTGGTGCAGCGGTTAAAGACCATCTGTTACCGAGCTGCGTGCTTGCGCTGCATTTCCCGCTGTGTCAGACACCTGATGTGGCTGTTGGCTCCAGATTGAGCCGGCAGTGGTTACAATTGGCAATTAATAAAGCAAGAGACAACTAAAAGACCACTTTCGGGTCCGGAACAGCGCGTAAAAAACTGTTCAGTGTTAGGTTGGTGAAACCTTCGGTGGATGAGCCGTAAAATTCTGATATAAAAACCGGTTGGAGCAGAAGCATGATAACAGCGGAGCTAAAGCGTGATAACTGCTGAAGCGCAGCGGGGTGAATGTGTTTGTGTGAGTGTGCTTTTATGAGTAAGAACGTGCACAACTGAATCGCGGGGGCCTGTCACCAGTTTTAACCCACTGGCAGAAACGAAGCCCTGTCTGTGAAATACGAGTTGTAAATGTAAGTTGTAAACGCTCTATACGCACCACACCTGTTTGTGAACCTACGAGTCTGAAAAGAAGCCCTAAGCAAGGTCACCCACCTCTCAGAGGTCGAAGAGGTGACACTTTTCAGACTGATCGGTGACCAAACAGTGAAAAAAGAACAACAACCTGTTCGTTTAGCTCTCCCTATGAGATAACCCCACAAACAGCTAAAATGGGTAACAGTTGTTCTCACAGTAAACATGACACACAGTCAAATGATGTTAGGTACATGGAGACCAAAGATCCAGCATCACCTGAACACTTAAAAATGTGGCGAGAGACAGTTAACTTCTCGGGAAAATTAGTTAAACTCCACAACAAAGTCATTTGATACCATAAAAGAGAACACCAGTGATTTTACAAAAAGGCAAGAAAGATGTGGCATAAAAAATACACCAGACCATGCTTTTGCACCAAACACAGCAATGTTTAAACCTGCCAGAGCAGTCATAATGATGTGTGAGGAAGAAGTGCATTTTGCAGGAAAGGGCAAAGGTCAGCGTGTTGGAAGTGTGGGAAGAATGGACACTTTGCGTGTAAATGGACACACTCGCAAAGATGAGTTATTCATTTTCAACATGAATTTTGTTTATGTACATATAAGGTTGCAGTTCTTTCTTGTCTAGCAGATTATACTTGTCAATTTTTCCTTACTTTTGTTCTGTTGTTGATTGTAGACAGATTGTGTGCAATTATTGTGAATTGTTTTAGATAAAACTGTCAAGGTCACAGTTGCTGGCTCCTCAAACATTTTAAAGTGTGGAGTTAAGATACTGAGAAATAAGTGCACATTAATCAATTTTGTACGTGTATATGTCCAGGGTAAAAGATAGAGTATTCTGAGGGAGAATTCTGAAATCTGTTGATGAAATAAAACTTTTGTTTGTTAAGATGATAACTCAAAGACAATAAATACTATTGTCTTTCTACTTTCCATATTGAATGATCATATAACTGGGATGAAGTGGTTAAAATATGGTTGATTTTTGTACACTGGATAAGGTGTAAAAGGTGGTTAGTTTCGCCTACATAACAGATTTTAAGTAAAGATGATCAAGATTATATTCCAGTATAGAGTGATTAATGATTGGATTTATTATTGTGTGATATATTTTTTGTGTGGGTTAGTTCTTTTCTGTCTGGGGAAAAAGAAGAAAATTCAGATTGACTGCTTCAATTAAACATTGCAATATTTGGCCAATCTTGCCTCAGTAATCATGAGTGAGCTACTGTGGAACTGACCACTTAGATCAATAAGTTCCAGCGGGTATTCATTGTCCGGAAACAGGCTCATCTAGGCAATGAAGACTTTGGGTTCTAAAACATTGCTATGAATCAGTTATTAAATACTGCTAAAAGATTGAAAAATTGTCGATTGACTGATCCACTAATTTTTTGATGGCACATGACAGACAGAAGGCAGCAGTGGTTGTGGTAGATTCTCTGAGGACTATTAAAAACAGATTGTGAGACTGTGATTGCATACCCGGTTCTTGACCTCCGGGCCCCAAACAGCCTGACAGAAGGTTGGCGAGAGAGAGAGAGAAAAAAAAAAGTCTCCTATCAGTTCACTGCAATTACTGCTTCCGCTGAGGTCTACGTGTCTACATGTGTGTATAATGTAACACAGGTCTTCTTTGGACCTGTGGACGTTTTTTTGGGTTTTTACACTCAACAAAAATATAAACGCAACACTTTTGGTTTTGCTCCCATTTTGTATGAGATGAACTCAAAGATCTAAAACTTTTTCCACATACACAATATCACCATTTCCCTCAAATATTGTTCACAAACCAGTCTAAATCTGTGATAGTGAGCACTTCTTTGCTGAGATAATCCATCCCACCTCACAGGTGTGCCATACCAAGATGCTGATTAGTGCACAGGTGTGCTTTAGACTGCCCACAATAAAAGGCCACTCTGAACGGTGCAGTTTTGTTTTATTGGGGGGGGGGGGATACCAGTCAGTATCTGGTGTGACCACATTTGCCTCATGCAGTGCAACACATCTCCTTCACATAGAGTTGATCAGGTTGTGGAATTGTGGCCTGTGGAATGTTTGTCCACTCCTCTTCAATGGCTGTGCGAAGTTGCTGGATATTGGCAGGAACTGGTACACGCTGTCGTATACGCCGGTCCAGAGCATCCCAAACATGCTCAATGGGTGACATGTCCAGTGAGTATGCCGGCCATGCAAGAACTGGGACATTTTCAGCTTCCAAGAACTGTGTACAGATCTTTGCAACATGGGGCCGTGCATTATCCTGCTGCAACATGAGGTGATGTTCTTGGATGTATGGCACAACAACAGGCCTCAGGATCTCGTCACGGTATCTCTGTGCATTCAAAATTCCATCAATAAAATGCACCTGTGTTCTTTGTCCATAACAGACGCCTGCCCATACCATAACCCCACCGCCACCATGGGCCACTCGATCCACAACATTGACATCAGAAAACCGCTCACCCACACGATGCCACACACGCTGTCTGCCATCTGGCCTGAACAGTGTGAACCGGGATTCATCCGTGAAGAGAACACCTCTCCAACGTGCCAAACGCCAGCGAATGTGAGCATCTGCCCACTCAAGTCGGTTACGACGACGAACTGGAGTCAGGTCAAGACCCCGATGAGGACGACGAGCATGCAGATGAGCTTCCCTGAGACGGTTTCTGACAGTTTGTGCAGAAATTCTTTGGTTATGCAAACCGATTGTTTCAGCAGCTGTCCGAGTGGCTGGTCTCAGACGATCTTGGAGGTGAACATGCTGGATGTGGAGGTCCTGGGCTGGTGTGGTTACACGTGGTCTGCGGTTGTGAGGCTGGTTGGATGTACTGCCAAATTCTCTGAAACGCCTTTGGAGACGGCTTATGGTAGAGAAATGAACATTCAATACACGAACAACAGCTCTGGTTGACATTCCTGCTGTCAGCATGCCAATTGCACGCTCCCTCAAATCTTGCGACATCTGTGGCATTGTGCTGTGTGATAAAACTGCACCTTTCAGAGTGGCCTTTTATTGTGGGCAGTCTAAGGCACACCTGTGCACTAATCATGGTGTCTAATCAGCATCTTGATATGGCACACCTGTGAGGTGGGATGGATTATCTCAGCAAAGGAGAAGTGCTCACTATCACAGATTTAGACTGGTTTGTGAACAATATTTGAGGGAAAGTTTTAGATCTTTGAGTTCATCTCATACAAAATGGGAGCAAAACCAAAAGTGTTGCGTTTATATTTTTGTTGAGTGTATTTGAGAAGAGTTGGGTTATTTTGCTTGCTTGTTGGAGCAGTTGTGGGATTTTGTTCTTGGTCTGGGGTGTTAGAGGAGCGTGTATACACACAGCTGCTGATGGAAGCTCTAAATGCTCACTTCCCTCCTCCTCTCCCTGCCGGTCCACATCCCCACAACTTGAGGGAGGATTTGAGAAACACTGCAGCGATATTTGTTGTGCTATAACACATGAAACACAGGGATTTTACTAGTGTTTTAAAAGTGTTTGTTACTGTTAAATTTAGAGAGATATTGTTTATTTGATGTAATCAATTCCAGCTTTAATGTTTTGCATTACGTTGCATTGACTTTACCAAATACATTCAGTGTTCTTTTTTTTGAAGCGTGGTTTATTTTGGGAACAAAGTGTAATTTAACACTCCAGCCGAAGAGTACAGTGTGTGAACAGTAAAACTGGGCTGATTATGGTAACATGTTTATAGTGCTCCTGTTGAAAGCATTAATGTTGGTGAGGGTGAATTGATAGCAATGTAGAAGCAACAAATACAACCCCTGGCAAAAATTATGGAATCACCAGCCTCGGAGGATGTTCATTCAGTTGTTTAATTTTGTAGAAAAAAAAAAAAAAAAAAAAAAAAAAAAAGCAGATCACAGACATGACACAAAACTAAAGTCATTTCAAATGGCAACTTTCTGGCTTTAAGAAACACTATAAGAAATCAGGAAAAAAAAAATTGTGGCAGTCAGTAACGGTTACTTTTTTAGACCAAGCAGAGGGAAAAAAATATGGAATCACTCAATTCTGAGGAAAAAATTATGGAATCATGAAAAACAAAAGAACGCTCCAACACATCACTAGTATTTTGTTGCACCACCTCTGGCTTTTATAACAGCTTGCAGTCTCTGAGGCATGGACTTGAGTGACAAACAGTACTCTTCATCAATCTGGCTCCAACTTTCTCTGATTGCTGTTGCCAGATCAGCTTTGCAGGTTGGAGCCTTGTCATGGACCATTTTCTTCAACTTCCACCAAAGATTTTCAATTGGATTAAGATCCGGACTATTTGCAGGCCATGACATTGACCCTATGTGTCTTTTTGCAAGGAATGTTTTCATAGTTTTTGCTCTATGGCAAGATGCATTATCATCTTGAAAAATGATTTCATCATCCCCAAACATCCTTTCAATTGATGGGATAACAAAAGTGTCCAAAATATCAACGTAAACTTGTGCATTTATTGATGATGTAATGACAGCCATCTCCCCAGTGCCTTTACCTGACATGCAGCCCCATATCATCAATGACTGTGGAAATTTACATGTTCTCTTCAGGCAGTCATCTTTATAAATCTCATTGGAACGGCACCAAACAAAAGTTCCTGTTGTGTGGGCCGCTGAAGAGGAGGTACTGCTGGCCCACCACCACCAGAGGGCGCCTCGCCTGGAGTGCGGGCTCCAGGCACCAGAGGGCGTTGCCGCCTCACAGGAGCAGCCAAGGTGACAGCCGTCACCTATCAACTGAGACAGCTGACATCCATCAGCGGAGGGGTATATCAGCTGGACGGAATCTCCACCTCATTGCCGAGATATCGCTCTACTAAGGAGGTAACGTACTCAGCCAGTCGCTTCATTTCAGAGGAATAACACTTTATTGCTTGTGCCTAAGACAGCTGAAGACTGTATTGGGCATATATCGGATAAGTACCCATATTCCTACACTGCAGTGTTGTTTTTGATTAGAGGTGGAGGTGGTGTTTCCACCCTACGTGTTGCTGGGTGCAGCCGCACCCACATCTGACTGTTTCTGTTCCTCGCCAGCAGTACCGGATCCGACGAGCGGAGGCAGTGGCCACCTGGGAGTTCGGGACTTGGCGGCTCCAGTATTCCCGGGGTTCGGTGGCAAAGGAAATCGGGTGGTTCCGGTTCGACTCGGACAGACGTCTCCTATCGTCGAGCCTGCCCACACGACACCATTGGAATTGGTTTATTTCCACAATTGTGATCTGTTGTGTTTGTTGTGCGTGTTCACAACAGTAAAGCCTTGTTATTTGACTTTCTTCATTGTCCGTTCATTTGCGCCCCCTGTTGTGGGTCCGTGTTCCTCACTTTCCCCAACAGGATATCTCGGCCAACGTCATGGATCCCGAGGGGCGTCAACAGGCTGCTGAACGGCCAAAGGAAGAACAGGGCGCACAGGCGCCCGCAGGAGGAGTGATCGGGGAGTTGCAGCGGATCCTCACTACTTTCACGGCTCGGTTGGATCTTATGACTGAGCAGAACGTCCTCCTTAACCGCAGGGTGGAGGCTCTCGCCACGCAGGTGGAGGCGCGCCCCCAGGGCGCTGCTGCAGCTCCCCCTCCTGTCGACCCTGTGCGTAATATTGACGTTCCACAGGTCGTTCAACGACCCCCCCCCCCACCTTCCCTGGAAGCATACATAAGCCCTCCAGAGCCGTACGGAGGTTGTGTGGAGACGTGCGCGGATTTCCTTATGCAGTGTTCGCTCGTCTTCGCACAACGCCCTGTTATGTACGCGACCGATGCTAGCAAGGTAGCTTATGTAATAAACCTGCTTCGCGGCGAGGCACGCGCTTGGGCTACAGCGCTCTGGGAGCAGAATTCACGGCTCCTTCAGACATATGATGGGTTTGTGAGGGAGTTCAGAACCGTGTTCGATCACCCTAATAGAGGAGAAACCGCTTCAGCCGTGCTACTGTCAATGAGACAGGGGCGTCGGAGCGCAGCTGCCTATGCAGTCGACTTCCGCATCGCGGCTGCGAGGTCCGGCTGGAATAGCACTGCCCTCCGCGCCGCCTTTGTAAACGGACTGTCATTGGTTCTTAAGGAGCACCTGGTGGCTAAGGACGAACCGCGGGATTTAGATGGGCTCATCGATCTTGTCATACGGTTAGACAACCGGTTAGAAGAACGTCGGCGGGAACGAGACGAAGGGCGTGGCCGGGCACGCGCCGTCCCTCTCCCTTCCGGTTCCGACCGCGCTCCGCCTTCCCCACGCTCCACGGCCCCTGCGCTCCGTGTGGCTACAGCTCCCCCTGCTGACGAAGCTATGGACACGAGCAGGGCAACATTTAGGGCACCAGATGCACAGAGGAGGCGGGCCCACGGAGTATGTTTTGTTTGTGGCTCGATAGAGCACCAAGTGAGAGACTACCCCGAGCGGTTAAACACCAACGCCCGCCCCTAGAGACTGGGCTAGGGGTGGGCCAAGACATTCACGTGGGACACACCCACATCGCCACACGACTCCCAGTTACGATCCTTTATGAGGACTCAACCCTGAAGGCCCCAGCACTGGTGGACACGGGCTCGGAGGGGAATCTGTTGGACAGCAGATGGGCCAGGGAGATAGGGCTCCCTCTGGTGGCGCTTACCTCGCCTGTGCAGGTTCGAGCACTAGATGGCTCCCTACTCCTTCCAATCACGCATAAGACACCACCTGTAACTCTGGTGGTGTCCGGAAATCACCGGGAGGAGATCGAGTTTTTTGTGACTCCTGCTACCTCCCGAGTGGTTTTAGGGTTCCCCTGGATGTTGAAACACAATCCCCGGATCGATTGGCCATCCGGGGTAGTAGTACAGTGGAGCGAGACCTGCCATCGGGTGTGTTTAGGTTCCTCGGTTCCTCCCGGCTCCCAGGCTAAGGAGGAGGTCAGAGTCCCGCCCAACCTGGGGACGGTGCTGGTGGAGTACCATGACCTTGACGTGTTCAGCAAGGATCTGGCGCTCACCCTTCCCCCCCACCGTCCTTATGATTGTGCCATTGATTTGGTTCCGGGCAGTGAGTTCCCGTCCAGCAGGCTGTACAACCTCTCACGGCCTGAGCGCGAATCAATGGAGACCTACATCCGGGACTCGTTAGCTGCCGGGTTGATCCGGAATTCCACCTCCACGATGGGTGCAGGTTTCTTTTTTGTGGGTAAAAAAGACAGCGGACTTCGTCCATGCATTGATTACAGGGGACTGAACGAAATCACGGTTCGCAATCGATACCCGTTGCCCCTGTTGGATTCGGTGTTCACACCCCTGCATGGAGCCCGTATTTTCACCAAGCTCGATCTTAGAAATGCGTATCACCTGGTTCGGATCCGGAAGGGAGACGAGTGGAAGACGGCATTTAACACCCCCTTAGGTCACTTTGAGTACCTGGTCATGCTGTTCGGTCTCACAAACGCTCCTGCGACGTTCCAAGCGTTGGTTAACGATGTCTTGCGGGATTTCCTGCACCGGTTCGTCTTCGTATACCTGGACGATATACTCATCTTTTCTCAGGACCCTGAGACCCATGTTAAGCATGTACGTCAGGTCCTACAGCGGTTGTTGGAGAACCGGCTGTTTGTGAAGGGCGAGAAGTGTGAGTTCCACCGCACGTCTTTGTCCTTCCTGGGGTTCATCATCTCCTCCAACTCCGTCGCTCCTGACCCGGCCAAGGTTGCGGCGGAGAGAGACTGGCCCCAACCCACAAGCCGTAGGAAGCTGCAACAGTTCCTCGGCTTCGCTAATTTCTATAGGAGGTTCATTAAGGGCTACAGTCAGGTAGTTAGCCCCCTGACAGCCCTGACCTCGCCAAAAGTTCCCTTCACCTGGTCGGATCGTTGCAATGCCGCGTTCAAGGAGTTGAAACGGCGCTTCTCGTCTGCACCCGTTCTGGTGCAGCCCGATCCTAGTGGCCAGTTAGTGGTTGAAGTGGACGCCTCGGACTCAGGGATAGGAGCCGTGCTGTCCCAGAGCGGGAAGACCGATAAGGTCCTTCACCCGTGTGCCTATTTTTCCCGCAGGTTGACCCCGGCCGAACAGAACTATGACGTCGGCAATCGAGAACTCCTTGCGGTGAAAGAGGCTCTTGAGGAGTGGAGACATCTGTTGGAGGGAACGACCGTGCCATTCACGGTTTTCACTGACCACCGGAACCTGGAGTATATCAGGACCGCCAAGCGGCTGAATCCCAGGCAAGCCCGCTGGTCACTGTTCTTCGGCCGTTTTGACTTCCGGATCACCTACCGTCCCGGGACCAAAAATCAAAGATCGGATGCTTTGTCCGGGTACATGAAGACAAAGTCAGAACGGAGTTGTCGGATCCCCCGGATCCCATCATCCCGGAGTCCACTATCGTGGCCACCCTCACCTGGGACGTGGAGAAGACCGTCCGGGAGGCCCTGGCACGAAGCCCGGACCCCGGATCCGGGCCGAAGAATAGGCTCTACGTCCCACCAGAAGCAAGGGCTGCGGTCCTGGACTTCTGTCATGGTTCTAAGCTCTCCTGTCATCCTGGGGTGCGAAGAACCGTGGCAGTCGTCCGGCAGCGCTTCTGGTGGGCATCCCTGGAGACTGACGTCCGGGATTATATCCAGGCCTGTACCACCTGCGCCAGGGGCAAAGCCGACCACCGCAAGTCCTCGGGATTGCTACAGCCGCTGCCCGTACCTCATCGCCCCTGGTCTCACATCGGCCTGGATTTTGTCACGGGCCTCCCGCCGTCCCAGGGAAACACCGTCATCCTCACGATAGTGGACCGATTCTCCAAGGCGGCCCACTTCGTGGCCCTCCCGAAGCTCCCAACGGCCCAGGAGACAGCGAACCTCCTGGTCCACCACGTCGTCCGGCTGCATGGGATACCATCAGACATCGTCTCCGATCGCGGTCCCCAGTTCTCCTCGCAAGTCTGGAGGAGCTTTTGCCGGGAACTGGGGGCCACGGTCAGTCTCTCGTCCGGGTATCACCCCCAAACCAACAGGCAAGCAGAACGGGCCAATCAAGAGATCGAGCAGACACTACGTTGTGTGACAGCCGCGCACCCGGCGGCCTGGAGTACTCATCTGGCCTGGATCGAGTACGCCCACAACAGTCAAGTGTCGTCAGCCACCGGCCTCTCCCCTTTTGAGGTGTGTTTGGGGTATCAGCCCCCATTGTTTCCGGTGGTTGAGGGAGAGGTCGGTGTGCCCTCGGTCCAGGCCCACCTGCGGAAGTGCCGTCGGGTGTGGCGTGCCGCCCCTCTGTACTCCCGGTCCGGCGCCACCTCCTGCCCGGATCATCGATGGCGAGCCGGCTTGGACTGTGCGCCGGCTTCTGGATGTCCGACGGATGGGCCGGGGCTTTCAATACCTGGTGGACTGGGAGGGGTACGGCCCCGAAGAACGCTCCTGCGTGAAGAAGAGCTTCATCCTGGACCCGGCCCTCCTGGCCGACTTCTACCGCCGCCACCCAGACAAGCCCGGTCGGGCGCCAGGAGGCGCCCGTTGAGGGGGGGGTCCTGTTGTGTGGGCCGCTGAAGAGGAGGTACTGCTGGCCCACCACCACCAGAGGGCGCCTCGCCTGGAGTGCGGGCTCCAGGCACCAGAGGGCGCTGCCGCCTCACAGGAGCAGCCAAGGTGACAGCCGTCACCTATCAACTGAGACAGCTGACATCCATCAGCGGAGGGGTATATCAGCTGGACGGCATCTCCACCTCATTGCCGAGATATCGCTCTACTAAGGAGGTAACATACTCAGCCAGTCGCTTCATTTCAGAGGAATAACACTTTATTGCTTGTGCCTAAGACAGCTGAAGACTGTATTGGACATATATCGGATAAGTACCCATATTCCTACACTGCAGTGTTGTTTTTGATTAGAGGTGGAGGTGGTGTTTCCACCCTACGTGTTGCTGGGTGCAGCCGCACCCACATCTGACTGTTTCTGTTCCTCGCCAGCAGTACCGGATCCGACGAGCGGAGGCAGTGGCCACCTGGGAGTTCGGGACTTGGCGGCTCCAGTATTCCCGGGGTTCAGTGGCAGAGGAAATCGGGTGGTTCCGGTTCGACTCGGACAGACGTCTCCTATCGTCGAGCCTGCCCACACGACACCATTGGAATTGGTTTATTTCCACAATTGTGATCTGTTGTGTGTGTTCACAACAGTAAAGCCTTGTTATTTGACTTTCTTCATTGTCCGTTCATTTGCGCCCCCTGTTGTGGGTCCGTGTTCCTCACTTTCCCCAACAGTTCCAGCATCATCACCTTGCCCAATGCAGATTCGAGATTCATCACTGAATATGACTTTCATCCAGTCATCCACAGTCCATGATTGCTTTTCCTTAGCCCATTATAACCTTGTTTTTTTCTGTTTAGGTGTTAATGATGGCTTTCGTTTAGCTTTTCTGTATGTAAATCCCATTTCCTTCAGGCGGTTTCTTACAGTTCGGTCACAGACGTTGACTCCAGTTTCCTCCCATTCGTTCCTCATTTGTTTTGTTGTGCATTTTCAATTTTTGAGACATATTGCTTTACGTTTTCTGTCTTGACGCTTTGATGTCTTCCTTGGTCTACCAGTATGTTTGCCTTTAACAACCTTCCCATGTTGGCTGTATCCAGAGTTTAGACACAGCTGACTGTGAACAACCAACATCTTTTGCAACATTGCATGATGATTTACCCTCTTTTAAGAGTCTGATAATCCTCTCCTTTGTTTCATTTGACATCTCTCGTGTTGGAGCCATGATTCATGTCAGTCCACTTGGTGCAACAGCTCTCCAAGGTGTGATCACTCCTTTTTAGATGCAGACTAACGAGCAGATCTGATTTGATGCAGGTGTTAGTTTTGGGGATAAAAATTTACAGGGTGATTCCATAATTTATTCCTCAGAATTGAGTGAGTCCATATTTTTTTCCCTCTGCTTGGTCTAAAAAGTAACCGTTACTGACTGCCACAATTTTTTTTTCTTGATTTCTTATAGTGTTTCTTAAAGCCAGAAAGTTGCCATTTGAAATAACTTTAGTTTTGTGTCATGTCTGTGATCTGCTTTTTTTCTACAAAATTAAACAACTGAATGAATATCCTCCGAGGCCGGTGATTCCATAATTTTTGCCAGGGGTTGTATTAAAACTCAATATTTTGATCATCCTGTGTTTTGATTGAAATAATGTGAACTCTCATGAGATGCAACTAACCCCTGCTGCAAATCAAACAAGAAGCTGCAGGCTTTCATAAAGGATTGATGACCAATGAAGTGCTTATTAATTATTATTTGATGTATGATTAAGTTAGGCCTTAAAGGATAGAGATTGTTGGACAACTTTTCACATGATTATTGTCCATCCTGACCCATAGTTATTCCTGCAAACCAAACATTGTTTATGTATCTGATTCTGTCATTATTTCTATTTTATTATTGGTGTTTAAGCATTTGATTAATCCAACAGATCTATTCTGGGATGATCTGCTAAAATATACTTCAATTCACTTTCACTGATCCTGTATGTTTGATGTTCTATGCAATTATAACTGTTTAACATGACACCTCTTAATGGGTGTTCCCCCACCCCTCGGAACCCCTGCCCAGTATGGAAGGCTGCAAGCCCATTAGTCCGTTAGGATTTTAGGCATATGCAAAACATTACTGCAGCGCATATTTAATTTGTGCAAAGCACAACCCGCAGGGTAATGAGAGACCAGAACGAGGGAAATGTCCAACCCCTCAATACCCGTTTCAAATGATCCATATGGATTTTACTGAATTGAACCAATGTGAAGGGATGAAACATTGCCTAGTATTGATTGATGCATATAGCAATTGGGTAGAAGTGTTCCCTGTTAAACATGCGGATGCTCTGACAGTTGCAAAGATACTTTGTAGAGACATAATTCCAAGACATGGACTACCTGAAACAATGTACAGTGATAATGGTACACATTTTGTAAGTAAATTTATCCAGCATTTGACAGAACATTTGAAAATAAATGCAAAAACACATTGTGCTTATCATCCTCAAGGTGCAGGTTTAGTGGCAAGAACAAATGGAACAATTAAAAGTAAGCTCAGGAAAATGCATGAAAGAAAAAAAAAAAACTGGGTTTATTGTTTGGATTTGGCGATACTGTACATGCATATAACACCCAGCTCAGAAACTGGCCTTACGTCATTCGAAATTTTGTATAGCAGGCCCTACAGAATACCAGATTTACAGAAAATAGCTGGGCCCGATGGTGAGGATGAGGGATTAGTTGATTATATGAGACGTGTGTTATCCCATAAGAATGTCATACACGCTAACAAGATATCAGACTCTCCTATTTCTGTGCAGGGCCCTGAGAATCAGATCCAGATTGGCGACTAGGTGCTGATAAAGACTATTAAGAGAAAGAACTGGTCATCTCCGAGGTGGGAAGGCCCATTCCAAGTGCTGCTAACCACCCCCACTGCAGTGAAAAATCGCAGAGGTCATCTTGGGTGCATCTATCCCACTGCAAAAGACAAAGATACCTGAAAGATCCCCAACAAGACAAGGGGAGCGACGTGTAGCAGCGACGGCTGATGGCCTATGGGCCCAACAACGGCTGGAAGCGCATCATAACAGAGACAGCGAGTGACCAGGAGTGAACAAAGACAGAGACCAGAGATTGAGGCAGACGCAAGGGTCCTGAAGATGAGAAACCAGCTACAACTGGGGAGAATCCTGTCCACGTAATCCAGGATTAGAAGCAGACGGACTACAAGCTTGAAATAAGAGCACTGAAGCTGACAAGACCAGACCAGGAGAAAGAAGCGGACGGAACTGCATCCTTGAGAACGGGAGACAAGAAAATCCTGTTCTATTCCTGTGCACCTGTGTATGAAGAAAACGTCAAGAGCATGGCACAGGACAGAGTACATGACACATTATTTTAATTCCAATTGCAGCATGCTTTACACATACTGATGATAGTACAGATTTATGCACTACAGCTGAAGGGAATTAACATAAAAAGAGTTCCAGATTCCCTCAGTCCCTTGCTAAACTGAACTGAGACTGAACTGTCACCTTCAGCCCCTAAGCCCAGACAAACTGAACCTTTTGAACTGTCACCAAAGAAAGAAGACATCTTCAAGACCAGAACTGTTGTCTCTCTCTCTGTCCCTAGAGAAGAAAAAAAAAAAAAAAAAGAGAAAACCTCATGACAGGGGGAGTGAGAGAGGCATAGCAACAGGTTGTTCAAAATACTGTTTTAGCTATGGAGAGCTTTGCTGCCAGAGCAGGCTGCAAACTACGCACCCCGATGATGATTTTGACAATTATTGCTGTGATTGTGGCATTTACTTTGTGGGGGTATGAAAAAATATATGAACCACGTTACAACTCAGACCAGAAGAAAGTGATACCTTTATTTAAATCTGGTGACAAGCATCTTTACTAACCATAGGCCTGTGTCTTTCTAGTGTCACAATTCTCAAAGATATTGGAAAAACAGATTAATAATAATAATATCTGTTCAATAACAGATTTATTGAACAATACAACCTGCTTAATGATAGTCAATATGGCTTTAGATGCAATAGAAGCGATTAATAAACATATGGAGTTTGTGTCGTTTGTGGAGTTCCTCAGGGTTCTGTGTTGGCACCAAAGTTATTTATATTGTATATCAATGATTTATGTAAAGTCTCGGATCTGTTTAGAGCAGTCCTCTTTGCAGATGATACAAACTTATTTTGTTCAGGAGTTAATTTGCAACAATTATTAGATAATCTAGCATCAGAGATGATAAAGTTGAGGCATTGGTTCAATATGAACAAACTGTCACTAAATTGGTCTAAAAACTAAAGCAATGTTATTTTGACACCATAAAAAAGATGGACGAATACAGTTAAACATACAGGGAGTAAATGTAGAACCTGTAGAGAGAACAAGTCGTTAGGTGTGGTCATCGATGTCAGGATCAACTGGAAAGCACATATTCAACATAGTCAAGAGAAAGCACAACATACTCTGTATTGCACATTGACTGCACCTTACTTGACTTATGGTGCTGAAGTATAGGGCAATAACTACAACACTACAGTACAACCATTATTCAACCTTAAAAAAAGAGTGTTAGAATAATTCATAATGCATGTTATCAGTATCATACCAATCTACTGTTTATTAAATGAAAGATTTTAAAGCTCCATGATTTCCTTCAATTGATGTTCTGTTCAACTGATGTATAAAGTCAAAAAATAAGCGTGTACCTCTCAGAATTCAAGGATATTTTAAGCAAAGAGAAGGACTTTATAATTTAAGGGGTTTGTATCATTTTAAAGTTGTGGGCACAAGGATGACCGGGAAATGCTTCTATGTCTCTGTTTGTGGCAAGAAAAATTGGAATAAGCTACCTGAGAAACTCTAACGATGTCCAAATATCAATCAGTTTAAATATTTATACAAAGAAACGGTGTTCGACAGGTATGTATCGGGTATGTTTTTTTTTTTGGACTTATTGCGTGTTATGATTTAATGTATGATTCCTCTTGCTTGATCAATGGCTCAACATATGATTTTCACCACAGTTGATGGCTTATTGCTGGACCGTTACTATGTTGCGTTATTGCTATCGGAGGCTGAATTATGTCACCCCATCCAGACGGGGAAAAACTGGTGGTTAAGTACACTGTTTGTAAGCTTTTTGATGTTTCTACAATGATGATGATGTTGTGAGTGTAGACAGTAAAATTCGATAAACGGGGGAAGAATGACAGGGTTTTCTCTATATTATCAATATATATAATCAAATATTAATGTCTTTACTTTGATGTACTCTCTGTGATCGTGTCTGATTCTGTTCTCTATTTTTCATATATACATGTATGCATGTGTGAGAGTTTATGTACCATTATTCCTTTAAATAATTACTCAGTCAAAGCAATCACTGTTCAAGTAATCATTAAAACTGCCACACGAGAAAGTGAGCAGATGATCTTTGGCTTAGTCAATGTGCAGACTGTTTTGCTAGAATGTGCAGACTGTTTTGCTAGAGTTATGTTTTTGCTAAGCGCAGATGTGCATCTTTAATTAACGGTTAAGCCTTGAGGGAAGAGCAGTGTGACCGGAACACTGGTTCAGGGCTGGACAGCCTAGGAGACTGAGGGCTCAAAGCCATAACAGTTTTCATATCAACGTGAGACAAGACTTTGTGTCTTTCCATTGTTTTGTGATATTGTCACTCCTATATGCTTGTATGTAACTATATTCAATAAAAAGGAGAAGCAAATGGGCGGGGCCTTCAGAGCAGACGACAGTTCTTGATGAAGGAGCTCCTCGTCTTCTGCATGATCATTTTCTGTGTGTGTAAACTGAGTTGTTCTTTCCAGGTCCAACTCTGAATGACTCTGACATACATATGAGGTCTGTTGGAAAAGTATCCGAACTTTTTATTTTTTTCAAAAACAAATATGGATTTGAATCATGTGCGATTGCATCAGACAAGCTTGAACCTTCGTGCGCATGCGTGAGTTTTTTCACCCCTGTCGGTTGCGTCATTCGCCTGTGGGCAGGCTTTGTGGGAGGAGTGGTCCAGCCCCCTTGGCGGATTTTCATTGTCAGGAAAATAGCTGAGCAACTGCCGCTTTGCTCCATGAAATTTTTTTCAGAAACTGTTTGAGACAGCCAGGTGGAAGCCATTCAGAAAATTCAGATGGCTTTCAGTGAAGATTCTATTGTCATCACACGGATTAAGGACCATCACAACCGGATTAAAGATGGCCCACAGCGGCGGAAGGCACGCTGTGCTCCGAGCGGCCATCGACAGACTGAAACGACCAGATCATTTCCAAAGTTAAGGCTCTGTTGGTCCAGGATGTCATGTGACTACCAGAGAAGTTGCAGAAGAGGTGGGCAGCAGTGCTTTTGTGGCACATTCCACTGTTACAGGAGATTTTGTACTGAAAGACGTGCGGAGGACATCGCGCGTCAGCACGGAGCCGCAATGGCGGCGGACAAAAGCAAGTCCGTGTTGGAAGTCTCACAGGACATGTTGGAACATGTCCAGCTGTTACACAATTTCTCAGATACTCACTCGACTGAAAAGCCACCGAAAGCCATCTGAATCTTACGAATGGTTTCTAACACGGAGGTGTTTTTTTGGTTGTGCGCTCCGTGCTGACGCGCGAACTCCTCTGCGCGTCTTTCATTACAAAATCTCCTTTAACAGTGGAATGTGCCGCAAAAGTGCTGATCCGGGACGTCGTGTGACTATCAGAGAAGTTGCAGAAGAGGTGAGCAGCAGCACTTTTGCAGAACATTACACTGTTAAAGGAGATTTTGTAAAGAAAGACGTGCGGAGGAGTTCACGGAGCCGCCACGGAGCGCACAACAAAAAACACCTCCGTGTTGGAAACCATTCGTAAGATTCAGACGGCTTTCGGTGGCTTTTCAGCCCAGTGAGTATCCGAGAAATTGTGTAACAGCTGGACATGTTCCAATATGTCCTGTGAGACTTCCAACACAGACTTGCTTTTGTCCTCCGCCATTGCGGCTCCGTGCCGACGCGCGATGTCCTCAGCACGTCTTTCATTACAAAATCTCCTGTAACAGTGGAATGTGCCGCAAAAGCGCTGATGCCCACCTCTTCTGCAACTTCTCTGGTAGTCACACGACGTCCTGGACCAACAGAGCCTTAACTTTAGAAATGACCTGGTCGTTTAAGCCTGTCGATAGCCGCTCGGAGCGTGGCGCACCTTCCGCCGCTGTGGGCTGTCTTTAATCCGGTTGTGATGGTCCTTAATCCGTGTGATGACAATAGAATCTTCACTGAAAGCCATCTGAATTTTCTGAATGGCTTCCACCTGGCTGTCTCAAACAGTTTCTGAAAAAAATTTCATGGAGCAAAGCGGCAGTTGCTCAGCTATTTTACTGACAATGAAAATCCGCCGAGGGGGCTGGACCACTCCTCCCACAAAGCCTGCCCACAGGCGAATGGCGCAACTGACAGGCGTAAAAAAAACTCACGCATGCGCACGAAGGTTCAAGCTTGTTTGATGCAAGCGCACGATTCAAATCCATATAGTTTTTGAAAAAAAATAAAACGGTCGTATACTTTTCTAACAGACCTCGTATATATTATTGTGTGTGTGTGTGTGTGTGTGTATTTTATATATATACACTTTGTGGAACTTTGTACCACAAAGTTGGTCCATGAAAAGAAAAAGCTTGCTCAGCGACAGTCTTTTTCAGACCCTTGGGACGCACAGAAATCCAGAATCCTGGGAGCGCACTGTACGTGCGGACGCGTGTGACTTCACCAGGTCGGATAAGTACAATGGTGCTAAACCATTAACAATTTTATAAGTAAGAAGGAGCACTTTAAAATCTGGTAACCAGCTCTTAACAGCAGTTAGACAGGCCCCAAGATTAGATGTTTCAGAATTGCAGATCTTGGGGATTAAAGGGGACCAGAAATGCTTTTTGAGAATTTGTTTGTGCATTCCTTGGTAAAAAATTAAGTATTATTCATACACTTGCAGAATGTTTGTGTGCAGTGCAGCTAATATTATTTGATTAAAATTTGCCACTAAATTGACATCTAAATCACCATTGGCTGAAATCAGTGGAGGGCACTTCCGGTTGACGTCACTGGTTGGGGTGTTCCAGGCAGTTTACTGAGCTCGCTCATTGAAGTTCTATTAGTCTCGTCAAGAAACAGGTTGGATATGCCTGAAAGCTGCATATGTTGGCAAAGCCACAAACGGAGGAACAAGGAAGCCAATATTTCCTTCCATAAGTAAGTAGTTTTGGATTTCTGTAGATGTTTTATGGTTTTTATGGTTTATAGTTTCTTGAACTATCAAAAGAACGCATTTATGTGTTTATTCATGCCATTAATAATCTGTGGGTGTTTCTGTTCCCCTTTAAGGATTTTGCCCTGGGGCCTTTAGTGATCTAATGGGTTTCTGAATGAAGGATCCAATAGTCACAACCCCACTGCCATCACCTCTCCTCTCTACTGTCTGTTACCCACCTTGGCGCTGTGAGCAGAGACTGTGGTGGTCACATATGGTGTCCTGTGCTTCTGTAAGAGGTCTATGTAACCCTCTGCTCCATCACCTCCTCGTACATGAAGCAGGCTGAGCAACTCGTTCACATCATGGTGTATCCTAAACTCACTCATGGCTCAGCCACCTGAAACACAACAAATCAGTGAAGATAACGAAGAACACATTTTACTATTACTGTCTGATATCAGAACAATATATGTCAGTGCTATCTACTTTAAAGGATCTAACCTTAACTGACTCTAGCATCGGATCACTTGGTATAAATCCGCTGTTCTCCCGATTCCTGCAGCATCCTTAGTGACGCACAGCTAACTAGCTGCTAGCAATTTAAACGAGCGAACGTGTAGTATGAGCACGCTAACTGCACAGTTCGTATACACCAAAGAAAACAAGGCAAATCATTAAATAGCTGTACTCACGGAGTTCAGCAACAATAACACTTATTACAGGTTTATTCCAAATGTCGTCCAGAGCGAAAGCAAAGACCAGCGAACCACCAACAGCAACGCGCCCACTACTGCTCAAACGTTTCTTCGTCTCTTACTTTAATCACAGAGTGGCAATGCTGCCCCTAGTGTCTGAATATGACGTTACAATTTTATTGGATTTTATGTAATACCTGTCCCTGATTTATTTTCCATCTATCCTTCTTCTATACCCGCTTTCTCCAATTAACGGTCACGGGAGGCTGATTTATTTTGTGAATATTTACTTAACATACTTACCTAACAATTGCAGCTTGCTTATTTAAACACAATATAAACTGGGTTTTGCTTGAGAAGTTACAGTTGATTTTGTTCTTCTTACAGCTTCATCTGCTGGGGGTTGTCACATCTCATGTGATCCTCTACATCTTCTTCTATCAAGCCAGCCATTTGCACGCCCCCCCCCCCCCCCCCCCTTGCCTTATTACATCCAAAAATCTCCTTTTTGGTCTTCCTCTTCTCCTCCTGCCTGGTGGTTTCATCGTCAGCATCCTTCTCCCAGTATAACCCATGTCTCTCCTTTGCACATGCGCAGTCCATCTCAATCTTACCTCTTGTTCCTGCTGACTTTCATTCCCCTTCTCTCCAGAGCATGCCTCCACCACTCCAGGCTCATCTCAACCTCCTTTGTCAACCTGTTCATCACCACTGCAAACAAGAAAGGCCTGAACATCTCACCACTGTTACTGTCCTCATACATACACCACTCTCAAATATATCTCTGCCATTCCCAACTTCCTCATAAAATACCATAACTCTCCTCTCAGCACCTTATCATAACCTTTCTCTAAATCCCCAAACACAAAATGGAACTCCTTATCAATACCGCTCTCTAAGCAAACATTGCATCGGTAGTGCTCTTTCTCACCACAAAACCTTATTACTGAAGTAATTACTGATTGGGAAAGTCTGTCATATGCAAAAAATAAGATAACAGGTGCTAATTTAAGGAACAAACCACTTGGACCACTATAATACAGGTCCTTTACCATATTATTCTGATCAAAAACTGGCTGCTCATTGGAATAAAACTGTATTTTAATTGTCATATACCTTTCATACAAATGTACCAACACTTCTCTAACAATGCTATATTATAAAAAAAATATTGTGTTCTGAATATCTAAACATGTAGATACAAATAAGCCAATATTTGTTTGTTTGTTTGTTTAATTATTGCTTCTACTCCATTTCAACGTCAGTGTAATGGTCTTGAAACAGTTAAAATAAAAGTTCAAATCTGGATTTCTATTTTTTATTTGAAAAAAAAATTATTTCTTTTGTAAATAGAAACAATTGAGAAAGCTAGAGAGATAGAGAGAGAGAGAGAGAGAGAGAGAGAGAGAGAGAGAGAGAGAGAGAGAGAGAGAGAGAGAGAGAGAGAGAAACAACAAGTGCGACATTAAGATGGGAAAAAAACACAGACTTCTTTCCCCAAAGCAGGGGGGTTAGACAGAGATGCAGTTTGAGCCCAACCCTCTTCACCGTATACATCAATGAATTGGCAAAATCATTAGAACAGTCTGCAGAACTGGGCATCGCTCTTTTGGACACAGAAATCAAATGCCTGTTTTTTTTGTAGATGACCTGGTATTGCTGTCTCCAACCAAAGAAGGGCTACAACAACAATATGACCTTCTACACAATTTCTCACAAACCTGGGCCTTGACAGTGAATCTAACCAAGACAAAAATGATGATATTCCAAAAACGACCCAGCTTCCAGTCACACAAATATAATTTCTTCCTGTATAAGACGGCCCTAGAACACACAAAAAACTACACCTACCTCAGAATAAACATCAGTGCCACAGGCAGTTTCAAAAAAGATGTAAATAACCTGAGGGACAAGACAAGAAGGGCATTTTATGCCATCAAAAAACCCATCAAAGTAGACATCCCAGTTCGAATCTGGCTCACAGTATTAGACTCCATCATAGAAACCATTTCTCTTTATGGTTGCAAGGTCTGGGACCTGCTCATCAACCAACATTTTGCAAAAGGGACAAACACCAAATTGAAACTGTGTGTGCAAAATTCTGCAAATCCATCCTCTGTGTCCAGTGGAAAACACTGAATAATGCATACAGAACAGAATTTGTACGATACCCACTAATTATTAAAGTTCAGAGAGAAATTAAATTTTATGACCATCTTAAAAATTGTAACCCCAATACATTCCATAACAAAGCCCTGATCCACAGAGAGACTGTAGAGAGATGCCTCCTCAGCAAGCTGGTACTGGGACTCTCTACACAAACACAAGCAGAGCCACCAGACACAAACCCTATTAGACTAAACCAAATGATAAGAAAACAAAAATAAACCTACATGAATCATTGGAAAACATAAACCAAAAACCAGAGTAAATTGGAATGCTATATGGCCCTAAACAGACAGTACTCTGTGGCAGAATACCTGAGCACTGTGACCAACCCAAAGCTCAGGAAATCCATGACCATGTACAGACTCAGTGAGCACAGCCTTGCCGTGGAGAAAGGCCACCACAGACAGACCTGGCTCCCCAGAGAAGACAGACTGTAGACCCACTGCTCAAAACATGAGGTGGAGACCGAGTAGCGCTTCCTAACCACCTGCCCACTGTACCAAGACATCAGAGACACGTACTTCCCACAGATCACAAACACCCAAAAAAAGCTTGAGAGCATGACCAACATCGAAAAACTTCCGTATCTGTTGAATGAAGTACAACAATGTGAAAACACAGTAGCAAGGTTTGTGAGCTGCTGCAACAAGAAAAGAAGGGCACAAACCACCATAAATCCAAACTACAATGTCACGTTATCTTTATAATTTAACACATTTTATTGGCTAGTATATTTTTACATTGAAAGCACAATTTTTACTATTATTTCAAACTCCTATCTCCTGTTTACACATTTATTTACTGTAGAATATTGTTAACTGTATGTACATCTTCTTTGTAACACTTGCATTGACGATATAAATGCATGTTTCCCATGTCAATAAAGCTTCATTGAAATTAAAAATTGAAATTGAGAGAGATTTCTTGACAATTAATATCTAATTTTAATCCCCTGTTACTTATTTTAAAAATGTCACCTTGACCCCACTTACAAGTAAACCACTTAAAAGGAAACATGAAGCACAAAATATACTTTATTTTGAAATGTAGAAATAACTGGAATAAAATGAAATCTGTTGAGTCCAAAGTTTTAATTTGCATGTACACCCATATGTGCCAATAAAATACGGAATACATATGAGATTTGCTTGCACAACAGTGTCAACAAGTACCTCTTTTAAAACAAAAATGTTTATTTTAGCTTTGACGACCGCCTGAGCCTCAGCCACTGTTGCTTTTATTCTGAAAAACCGATGACAGCGGAAATAAACAGTAATCACGTTGCAACCCGGAAGGATTGACTTTTTCTGATTAAGGATTGACAGAAATGATCAATTTATTTCGCTGGGAAACGATAAAATGCGACGAAGCTAACATCGTACAGATATCTGTAGTCATACTTGTGTTTTAGTGTTTGGTATTAGTGGCTGAGAGAGTCGAGTGTTGGCAGCGACGCCCTAATGCCAGGCTCCGCGTCGGAGAAAAATCGCCTGATTGTGTTTACATTTTATTTCCGTTAGCTAATCGGGCAGTTTTTAGACGAGGAAAACATGGCTGAACTGCACGTCGTGGAGCCGAGCGTCACCATAGAGCAGTCAGAGCACCGTGATGTTCGGGGATCCGTGCGTCTGGCTTCGCCCACTCTCTTGGTTCCGCCGCGGAGCAGCGGATCCGGTCCCGGTGTGCCGGGCAGCAGCACCGGCCGATCTGTGTTCGGCTTCACGGCTAAAAGCAGCCCCAGCTCCCCGTCCGAACCGGCCGACAAGCCGGGATCCCGCTGGGTTCGCCTTAACGTCGGGGGGACGTACTTCATCACAACAAAACAAACCTTGTGTAGGGACCCCAAGTCTTTCCTGTACCGGTTGTGTCAAGAAGATCCGGATTTGGACTCTGACAAAGTGAGTGCATGCTCGCAGTGGGCTCAGTTTGATTTTGTAGCTTTTCCTCATAATGACTTGTGCAAATTATAAAAAAGAAAACGCAAAGCACATACGAAAAGGTAATTTCCATATGCTCCATTTAAAAGATATTTCCATCTACATTTTACAGTGGCTGGAGTTTCCTGCTAAAGTTGGTCAAAGTCACATGTAGAAACACCACAGCTACAGTCAAAAATTTAGGCCTGAAGCATTTTGTGTTAGACTCCCGTGACATATGTCACATAAGCCCTTATATGGACTCCTTCCTGTTCGGTGAGATGTGCACATTGAGTAGATCTGCTCTCTGTATGACACAGGCTGTGCTTCAATTCAGGGGTTGCATCCTTTGAAGGCTGCAGTTGTCAACCGCATGCATTGTAGTGGCGTGACCGACAAATGCCGCTGCCTTTCCTCCAAAAACAATGGATACAACAGGTGTATCCTTCGCAGCCCAAACAGTCCCAAGCGTCATTTTGCACTCCCCCAACACAAAATTATTGGGTATTTTTTAAGACAAATTGAGGCTCCATATGTACCATTTAAAACGATTAATATTTATAAACCAAGTATAAATAACTTTTTAAAATGATTATCAACCTATGGGTTTTGCCCACTATGCTAGCTCATTGCATCCAGTTGTCAAAGCTGCTAGGTGACAGGGGTAGGGGCAGGATAAGCTAATGACACAATAGCAAAATGGTCTGTGGGCTAGACCATTTCATTTCAGAGCAGATGATTTGCCCTCCACCGTCTCAGAAGGCCAGATCTTCATAGAATGCAGCCCCTAAATTGAGACACAGCCTTTGGTCTTGTTACTCAATTTTTTAGTGTGTAGTTCAGGGGTGGCCAAGTTCGGTCCTCGAGAGCCACCTTCCTGATACTCTTAGTCTTCCTGTTCCAACACACCTGAATCCAATGAAAGGCTCATTAAAAGTCTGCTAATGAGTCTCATTGGATTCAGGTGTGTTGGAGCAGGGAGACAACTAAGAGTATCAGGAAGGTGGCTCTCGAGGACCGAACTTGGCCACCCCTGGTGTAGTTATTTATTAAGCTAACAAATCAAAGTATTTTCAGCTTGAGAAATTTGAGGATTTGTTGTTTTTATTCCTTGCCAGTTATAAAGGCCAGAATTGAGATATAGAATTTCATCTCAGGTGTTGACAATGTTGCTTTGGGTGAGTCGTGAGGGATTTGTTTGTGGATCTGTGTGCAGTTGTGCGGTAAGAACTTCTCAAAATTACTTAACTGAGCAAAGCGATGAATGTTATTGGTCATCCACAGATGCTGAATCACACTTCACAAACAGAATTTTCAGTTTTGCAAATGAAAAAATTATATATTTGCAAATGCACATTTGTAAAAACCAACACACAAGTTACAAATTGGAAATTTGTGTTTGTAGATCACAAACCATGTGTGCAAATCAAGGAATATTTGTAGGTCACCCTCTGTGCATTTGCAGGTATTAATTAGACAAGTTTAACTCTATATTTCAATGCCTCGCTTCACCCTGCGAAAAATCGCACCACTCCTCAAATTAAGCTTCATTACATCACATGTATCGGCGGCGTGTGACATGGATTTGAATTCAGGGCGGGTGTTATCAAACTCTCGTAGTGCTTATAAACAGGCACAATCCCTTTTTTTTAATTATAATTTTTTTATCTTGGTGGATCATTTTCATTGTGTACAGAATGCTGATGAGTGGACTGGCTGCATATCATTGACTGAAGGCATATACGAGGTCTGTCAATAAAGTATAGGTCCTTTTTATTTTTTTCAAAAACTATATGGATGTCATTCATATGTTTTTACGTCAGACATGCTTGAACCCTCGTTGCGCATGCGTGAGTTTTTCCACGCCTGTCGGTGACGTCATTCGCCTGTGAGCACTCCTTGTGGGAGGAGTCGTCCAGCCCCTCGTCGGAATTCCTTTGTCTGAGAAGTTGCTGAGAGACTGGCGCTTTGTTTGATCAAAATTTTTTCTAAACCTGTGAGACACATCGAAGTGGACACGGTTCGAAAAATTAAGCTGGTTTTCAGTGAAATTTTTAACGGCTGATGAGAGATTTTGAGGTGATACTGTCGCTTTAAGGACTTCCCACGGAGCGAGACGTCGCGCAGCGCTCTCAGGCGCCGTCGTCAGCCTGTTTCAAGCTGAAAACCTCCACATTTCAGGCTCTATTGATCCAGGACGTCGTGAGAGAACAGAGAAGTTTCAGAAGAAGTTGGTTTCAGCATTTTATCTGGATATTCCACTGTTAAAGGAGATTTTTTTAATGAAAGATGTGCGGACGGATTGCAGCGTCGGCTCGCAGCCGCCGCGACGCTCCGCCACAGGAAAAACACCTCCGTTGGAAGCCTTAAGGACAAGTTGGAACATCTCCAGCTGTTAAACAATTTCTCATATACTCACTCCACTGAAAGCCATCAAAAGCCGCCTGGATTTTACAAATGGTTATCAACACGGAGGTGTTTTTCCTGTGCCACCGCACCGCGCCGGCTGCGTCCCAACGCGCGGACCCGTCCGTACGTCTTTCATTAAAAAAAATCTCCTTTAACAGTGGAATATCCGGATAAAATGCTGAAACCGATTCTTCTGAAACTTCTCTGTTCTCTCACGACGTCCTGGATCAACAGAGCCTGAAATGTGGAGGTTTTCAGCTTGAAACAGGCTGACGACAGCGCCTGAAAGCGCTGCGCCACGTCTCGCACCGTGGGAAGTCCTTAAAGCGACAGTATCACCTCAAAATCTCTCATCAGCCGTTAAAATTTTCACTGAAAACCAGCTTAATTTTTCGAACCATGTCCACTTCGATGTGTCTCACAGGTTTAGAAAAAATTTTGATCAAACAAAGCGCCAGTCTCTCAGCAACTTCTCAGACAAAGGAATTCCGACGAGGGGCTGGACGACTCCTCCCACAAGGAGTGCTCACAGGCGAATGACGTCACCGACAGGCGTGGAAAAACTCACGCATGCGCACGAGGGTTCAAGCATGTCTGACGTAAAAACATATGACTGAAATCCATATAGTTTTTGAAAAAATTAAAGAGGACCTATACTTTATTGACAGCCCTCGTACATGTCACCTTTGTCCCTGGGAAATCGTGAATGGTTATTTTTGTTATTTTGTAACACTTAAAGCTGTACGGCCCTTCAAATTTCACAAAACTGACTAAATTTAGTTTCTACTGAAATCCAAGCATTATAATGTCAGTTTATTTTTGTAACATGTTGAAAAATTACAGCATATTTTAATGAAGAGAATATATTTATCTGGGGGGATTTTCACAGTGACTGTCTTTTCCTTCTAACGTCATCGTGCAGATGAACTGCACTGTGACCTGACCCACTTGCTTGATGAGTATTCCCTGGGTGTGCACTCCAACATAAGTAAAATGTCTTCTAAATCATGTCAGAGGTATTATTTGGCTACAAAATCAACATTTTTAGATGTAGAACTGTTTATTTTTCGCTAACATTTACACAATATATGAGAAACCTATTCGATTTATACAGAAATAAGGTGTTTCGTAGCATTTTTCCACCATCTTGGTTTACTATGTTCAAGCGAACAGCCAACTGATTACCTTTCTTTGCTCTGATTGGCAGTGGCCATGCCCTTCCCACCACTCTCACACAGCTCTGGGGAAGCCCCATGTGATCTATGATGTTGCTAGGTCATGGTGATCACTTGAATTTCTACCCATCAAGGGTTGAAATTCTACATTGTTTACAGATATGATCAAAATTTGCACTATTGGCAATGTCATATTATGAATCCTTATTTAAATACTAAGGAAGAAAATTATAGTGGTGCCAAAGAAAATTCTTTCCATGAATTGAATCTTGAAAAGCCCAAAAACTGTACAGCTTTAAAGGTTTAAATTTTCATAGAGCCCTGCTTACGCTTTAGATGGCAGCATATTTATGGTTTGTGTTTCTTTTACTAGGTGTTATTCAGCTCCACATTCTTACACTCTTTCAATTCATGAAATGTTACTCAAATCACCAACCACTCTTCATACGTCCCAACATCTGCTGTGGTCCTACAGGATGAGACGGGAGCGTACCTGATTGACAGGGACCCCACATACTTTGGCCCCGTCCTGAATTACCTTCGACATGGAAAGCTGATCATGGATAAAAATTTGGCTGAGGAAGGTAATTTGCATAATCCACACAAGAGAATACAATCCAATTCCAACCGATTCTCAAGTCTGTAAATTAAAACTCAAAGGTTTGAAAATAAAAGGTCTGGGTCTTGCTGTATACTGTGGAGTGATGCCAATTATTTTGTGTCAGGTGTTCTTGAGGAGGCTGAGTTCTACAACATTGCTTCACTGGTGAGGCTCGTTAAGGAGAGGATACGGGACAATGAGAATCGGACATCTCAGGTAATTTTAAAACCAAGTAAACCACATAAAATCATTTGGGAATAAAATTAGCAGTTGTGCATCAGGTTTATTAAAGTACAGATGTCACCAAAATAATTTATTTGCAGTAGCAAGATACAAAAAGATGTTGTGTCTGCACATTATTTATGTTTTGTTTGCCAAGTATGACACCGTGTGTATGCATGCATTTGATGTGTCCCCCAGGGCCCTGTGAAGCATGTGTATCGAGTACTACAGTGCCAAGAGGAGGAACTCACACAGATGGTATCAACCATGTCGGACGGATGGAAGTTTGAGCAGGTGCACATAATAGGAGCTTTAAAAAAGGCGTGTTTGATTAGTTTATGCTCTGGTTGTTTCAAACATGGATTTAAGGTGTAATTTTTGAGATTTTTCTAGATATAATTCTAGTTTATTTGCTACAGAAATGTTAGGAATCCTTTTAGTCGCAAAGGATCAGTTGCTTGAAGACAATGAAGGTTTTTGGACTTACCAAAAGGTTGGTAACGCAAGACGTGAAAAAATGTGCAAAATTCAAGTTTGAAATGTTTTTAGCCATAGTGTATGTAAACCTTGGCCACACTGTATTGCCCAAAGGACTCATCTGGTAAATCTCCTAATTCAAAGTGGACATAATGAATATAAAACATTTGTTTTGCTGATGGAATATACCATATGTCCAGCAGTGGGCATCACTAATTAGCAAAGCTAACTTTTTTGTTAGCTGATTAGCTTTTCAGCTAACTTTGAAAACCATCAGCAGACCAATTAACTTTTGTTAAATTTAGTTCAGATAACTTTTAGACTGCTAAAATGCTTTTGCGGGCATAGTGATTAAAGCTTAACAGTTAAAAGCATTTGTAAAGTCTGAAATCATATATTTTAGTTTTTGCCTGTTACATGTTTTGTAGCAGACAGACAGCTATGAGAGGTAGAACTCAATCCTCTGCCAGCAGAGGAGACCTGCTACCAGAGAGAAAGAATGGGAAGAAAAAAAGATAATTTATTTTCACGGCCATACAGTCTTGCAGACGTGTCACAGGAGCCATGCACAGCAAGGCAGTTTTGACTTATGGTTAAAAATTTTAAATAAATAAATTCCAGACATGCTTGTAAATGTCAATTTTTTTTCATTTGTAAAAAAAAAAGGCAATTTGAAAACTGAAATTAAGTGTGATTCAGCACATACAGCGAATGTGTGGCAATTGGTATTCACACTCCCATCCTGTAGATGGCAGTGCTCATGGCAGTGTGAATACCAATTGCCACACATTCACAATACATGCTGCTAAATCACACTTAACAAATAGAATGTTCAGTTTTCAAATTGCCCCTTTTTTTACAAATGAAAAAATTACATATTTACAAATACAAATTTATTAGTAAAAAAAACCAACACACGTTACAGTAAGTTGGGTGTTGGTTTTTACATATAAATAAACTGACCAACCACTGATGACAGGAAGCTCATATTCCCACAGTGCCTTTTGGCATGTATGTCTGTAAATGCTCAAACCTTTAAAATTAGTGCATTACTTTAAAACTAAAACATATAGCTGATATTTTCACTTTGTAAAAACGACAGAGGTGACCTGTCCGGAATTAGTTTAATATTTTAACCATAAGTCAAAACTGCCTTGCTGTGCATGTCTCCTGTGACATGTCTGCAAGACTGTATGGCTGTGTAAATATTTTTTCTTTTCTCCCCTTCCTTTCTCTCTGGTCATAAGGTCTCTTGCTGAAAGAAGGCTGATCTTAGACAGAAGCGCTAGTTCATTGTTGTTTGTGATTGCCTTTTAATTTACTCATTATCAGTAGCTGCCATTGTACTGGAGTCAATACTGAGTTATAGGTTTAGCTGTAACTTTTGCTAAAATTTTTTAGGGGTTTATCGGTTTAGCTTATAAAAGTTAACTTTTCAGTTAGCGGATTAACGGTTATCGAAGCTGACTTTTAGCTATGCCTACCACTGTACAACCCCTGGCAGTAATTATGGAATCACCGTCCTCGGAGGATGTTCATTCAGTTGTTTAATTTTGTAGAAAAAAAGCAGATCACAGACATGACACAAAACTAAAGTCATTTCAAATGGCAACTTTCTGGCTTTAAGAAACACTATAAGAAATCAAGAAAAAAAAAATTGTGGCAGTCAGTAACGGTTACTTTTTTTAGACCAAGCAGAGGAAAACAAATATGGCCTCACTCAATTCTGAGAAATAAATTATGGAATCACCCTGTAAATTTTCATCCCCAAAACTAACACCTCCAACACGAGAGATGTCAATTGAAACAAAGGAAAGGATTATCAAACTCTTAAGAGAGTAAATCATCACGCAGTGTTGCAAAAGATGTTGGTTGTTCACAGTCAGCTGTGTCTAAACTCTGGACCAAATACAAACATGGGAAGGTTGTTAAAGGCAAACATACTGGTAGACCAAGGAAGACATCAAAGCGTCAAGACAGAAAACTTAAAGCAATATGTCCACATGCACAACAAAACAAATGAGGAAGGAATGGGAGGAAACTGGAGTCAACGTCTGTGACCGAACTGTAAGAAACTTCCTAAAGGAAATGGGATTTACATACAGAAAAGCTAAACGAAAGCCATCATTAACACCTAAACAGAAAAAAACAAGGTTACAATGGGCTAAGGAAAAGCAATCGTGGACTGTGGATGACTGGATGAAAGTCATATTCAGTGATGAATCTCGAATCTGCATTGGGCAAGGTGATGATGCTGGAACTTTTGTTTGGTGCCGTTCCAATGAGATTTATAAAGATGACTGCCTGAAGAGAACATGTAAATTTCCACAGTCATTGATGATATGGGGCTGCATGTCAGGTTAAAGGCACTGGGAGATGGCTGTCATTACATCTCAATAAATGCACAAGTTTACGTTGATGTTTTGGACACTTTTCTTATCCCATCAATTGAAAGGATGTTTGGGATGATGAAATCATTTTTCAAGATGATAATGCATCTTGCCATAGAGCAAAAACTGTGAAAACATTCCTTGCAAAAAGGACACATAGGGTCAATGTCATGGCCCTGCAAATAGTCCGGATCTTAATCCAATTGAAAATCTTGGTGGAAGTTGAAGAAAATGTCCATGACAAGGCTCCAACCTGCCCAAAGCTGATCTGGCAACAGCAATCAGAGAAAGTTGGAGCCAGATTGATGAAGAGTACTGTTTGTCACTCATTAAGTCCATGCCTCAGAGACTGCAAGCTGTTATAAAAGCCAGAGGTGGTGCAACAAAAATACTAGTGATGTGTTGGAGCATTCTTTTGTTTTTCATGATTCCATAATTTTTTCCTCAGAATTGGAGTGATTCCATATTTTTTTTTCCCTCTGCTTGGTCTAAAAAGTAACGTTACTGACTGCCACAATTGTTTTTCCTGATTTCTTATAGTGTTTCTTAAAGCCAGAAAGTTGCCATTTGAAATGACTTTAGTTTGTGTGTCATGTCTGTGATCTGCTTTTTTTTTTTTTCTACAAAATTAAACAACTGAATGAACATCCTCCGAGGCCGGTGATTCCTTAATTTTTGCCAAGGGTTGTATATGTCTGTTGGCCTCCTGGGCATGCCCAGGTTGGATGCAGGAAATAATGTTATCATTATATGCATCATGGAAATTGGGAGTGTGTTTGCATATAGTGTTTATAGTTACATATGCCTTGAACTGAGCTTGTTTCCAAATTTATTTAATTTCCGAAATTGTGTCTGGCGGTCACCAAGGCCACAGGTGCAGCTGCTTGTTTTGTACTTTATATGTTGATTGTATCTCTGAATAAATATTAAGATGGGTGTAGATGGGCTTGCAGCATCAGTGCAGTTTATTATTACTAGGTACAGTAATTGGTGCCAATGGGCATGAAACAGTAAGGGCTATGGTGAGCTGACATTTGACTCCAGTGACTTTGATCTTCACCCAAATGATGTCAGGGCAGATCCACCTACATGTGTGCCACATTTAGTCCAAATGGATTGAAATCAATTCCTTGACCTTTGCCAAAATAAATTTTAAGGGCACCTAGTGAATCTTCATGTATGTGGCAAATTTGGTAGAAATCAGCTAAACAACCTGACAGGAGTAGTTCAGCAAATGGATAAGTAGACATGGACTTTGACCCAGTGATTGTCCTTTAGTAAATTTGACAGTGTTGGGCAATTCCAAGCCCACCCC
The DNA here is from genome assembly GCF_902500255.1 of Thalassophryne amazonica. Taxonomy (NCBI): domain Eukaryota; kingdom Metazoa; phylum Chordata; class Actinopteri; order Batrachoidiformes; family Batrachoididae; genus Thalassophryne; species Thalassophryne amazonica. The sequence continues at coordinate 43,721,948 of NC_047120.1, read as the reverse complement.
CAGATGTGTGCCAAGTTTGGTGCAAATTGGAGTAAAAATACACTTTGGGACTTTGACCCCAGGGATTGACCTTGCCTGGGTAGTTCCAGAACCCAACCTGAATATACAACCCCTGGCAAAAATTCTGGAATCACCGGCCTCGGAGGATGTTCATTCAGTTGTTTAATTTTGTAGAAAAAAAGCAGATCACAAACATGACACAAAACTAAAGTCATTTCAAATGGCAACTTTCTGGCTTTAAGAAAACACTATAAGAAATCAGGAAAAACAATTGTGGCAGTCAGTAACGGTTACTTTTTTTAGACCAAGCAGAGGGAAAAAAAAATATGGAATCACTCAATTCTGAGGAAAAATTATGGAATCATGAAAACAAAAGAACGCTCCAACACATCACTAGTATTTTTGTTGCACCACCTCTGGCTTTTATAACAGCTTGCAGTCTCTGAGGCATGGACTTAATGAGTGACAAACAGTACTCTTCATCAATCTGGCTCCAACTTCTCTGATTGCTGTTGCCAGATCAGGCTTTGCAGGTTGGAGCCTTGTCATGGACCATTTCTTCAACTTCCAAAGATTTTCAATTGGATTAAGATCCGGACTATTTGCAGGCCATGACATTGACCCTATGTGTCTTTTTTGCAAGGAATGTTTTTACAGTTTTTGCTCTATGGCAAGATGCATTATCATCTTGAAAAAATGATTTCATCATCCCCAAACATCCTTTCAATTGATGGGATAAGAAAAGTGTCCAAAATATCAACGAAAACTTGTGCATTATTGATGATGTAATGACAGCCATCTCCCCAGTGCCTTTACCTGACATGCAGCCCCATATCATCAATGACTGTGGAAATTTACATGTTCCAGCATCATCACCTTGCCCAATGCAGATTCGAGATATCATCACTGAATATGACTTTCATCCACAGTCCACGGTTTGCTTTTCCTTAGCCCATTGTAACCTTGTTTATTTTCTTTTAGGTGTTAATGATGGCTTTCGTTTAGCTTTTCTGTATGTAAATCCATTTCCTTTAGCAGGTTTCTTACAGTTCGGTCACAGACGTTGACTCCAGTTCCTCCATTCGTTCCTCATTTGTTTTGTTGTGCATTTTCGATTTTTGAGACACATTGCTTTAAGTTTTCTGTCTTGATGCTTTGATGTCTTCATTGGTCTACCAGTATGTTGCCTTTAACAACCTTCCCATGTTTGTATTTGGTCCAGAGTTTAGACACAGCTGACTGTGAACAACCAACATCTTTGCAACATTCGTGATGATTTACCCTCTTAAGAGTTTGATAATCCTCTCCTTTGTCTCAATTGACATCTCTCGTGTTGGAGCCATGATCATGTCAGTCAACTTGGTGCAACACGTCTCCAAGGTGTGATCATTCCTTTTTAGATTCGACTAACGAGCAGATCTGATTTGATGCATGTGTTAGTTTTGGGGATGAAAATTTACAGGGTGATTCCATACTTTTTTTTTTCCTCAGAATTGAGTGATTCCATATTTTTTTTTTTTCCCTCTGCTTGGTCTAAAAAAGTAACCGTTACTGACTGCCACAATTGTTTTTCCTGATTTCTTATAGTGTTTCTTAAAGCCAGAAAGTTGCCATTTGAAATGACTTTAGTTTTGTGTCATGTCTGTGATCTGCTTTTTTTTTTCTACAAAATTAAACAACTGAATGAACATCCTCCAAGGCCGCTGATTCCATAATTTTTGCTAGGGGTTGTATGTGCCAGGTATGGTGGACATTACATTGGGGGTGTAGGGACAGGAATCAAAATTTTAACCATTGACCCCAGTGACCTTGCTCTATACTAAAACTAACCCTTTAAGGACACTTCCAGGGTTGGCTTTAATCTACGTTCCTAGCTTGGTGGCAGTCAAAGGCCCTCGGAAAAGAAGGGGAACAGACAGACAAATGTTACTCAAATTATTATTACTGTGTTCAACTTAGTCATTAACGTTTTGTTGCACTTCATTTTTTTCAACCCTTGAGGCCACCTTGAGAAAAGTTTGGAAGAAAATCCATTACCTTATATAGTATTGTATTAGAAGTTCCTCATTTTCTCTCCTTGAGCTGTGCCAACTTATCGAAACCTTGTGGAACATTTATATTTCTTGTAATCATTAACTGTCACCTTTTATTTCTGTTTGTTCTCAGCTTATAAGCATTGGCTCCTCATATAACTACGGGAATGAAGATCAGGCAGAGTTTTTATGTGTTGTTTCCCGTGAACTCAACAACTCCACCAACGGCATTGTCATAGAGCCCACTGAGAAGGCCAAGGTAAACTCAACGTGACTCACTTCAGTTATAAACCATGAAAGCTTGAAAGTCCAGTGTGATAAGAAAGGAGTTTCTCTGTTAATATTGCTATTTCCTTCCTCATAGATCCTTCAAGAGCGAGGCTCAAGGATGTGAAGGGACCCAGATGAGTTAAATATCACTGCAACCAACAAAAGCAAAACAAGGAAGGAAGAAAGGCAAAAAAAAAAAAAAAACACCTCCAACAGCTTCTTCAGTTGTACCCATGAGTTTATCTACCTTCCTACCACCACTGCTGCCATCACCCCCTTCCCCAATGGATCTTTCCACTGTAGGGGCTCTGCAGTGCCCCGATTTGAATTCTCACTTTTCTCCTCCATCACAAGCTGCAGAGCATGTTAGCAGCAGGTCAAAAAAAAAGAGAGAGTGAGCCATTGGTGGATTATGTCGCAACAGTTCAGGCTACACTGTCAGTTGTAGCCCTGTGTTAGCTGTCATTGGATGGATGCCCAGCACAGCGCTCCTATCACTCAACATCATCATCGCCACACCGTTGCCTGACAGGGTACTGCCTCTCTCGCACACATTCAGCAGAGGCGACTGAGCAGACAGCTGCTTCAGACATTCAGAACACATCAGCTGAATCCAGTATGAGGTGGACCATCAGCCCCTCCACCGTCCACACCTTCGAGGTGATGTGGAACACTTATAGGCGCTGCCCATTGTCCAGTCTTTCAACACGGCGATCCTTGGTCTTACAGGTATCTAGCCTTGGACGGCATCACTGACTCCTGGGGAGCTCGGTTTCATCACTTCATTTTTGTCTCCAATTGGAATGTTTCAGTGCTTAAGGAAACAAAGGACTCAAAAAGACTGAACTACACCTGTGTACAATTTGTCAAGGCATGTGAGGAATCTATATAAATCTAAAAAATGAAATTATGTGGAAAAATTGAATGCAGATGGTGTAATTATTGATTTGTGTATAATAGTTGTCATATATTTACCTATTCTGGTGAGTGAGTCTGTTTAAATAATGGCAAAAATATCAGTTTTCATAAGCAGTTGACCACCCAGTGACACGGGTGGAAGTACATGGATGCAGTGCCTCTCTGCTTTCTGTACATGACTGAAATATCACAATTCTTCAATTTTCTCAACTGCATGTTCTCCGTAGTGTTCCTCAAGAATTCCTGATGTTTGTGAGTTTTCTTTTTTTCTTAAATGTTGTAGTTTGAGCTGTTGCATATCTTAAAATTGTAATTCTGATTTAAGAAAAGCTGCTCTTCTTGCCATTTGGCTAAGAAGTGTTTTATTGTGCTGCCTTCCCTCCCTGGCCATTGGCCAGTTCTTACCCACTTTGCACCCATTTTCTTATATTCTGTAGCACTTGTAGCCATTGATTTCCTTAAGTATCTGAGCCCACAGTCATACATAATTTTATGTACAAGTGAACTTGCCCGATGAGAAGTGTGCTCAGTTTTCTCAGCTTTAGTGGGACGTTCAAAGTGAGGGAAGCCTTTCACATGTCAGGTGGCATTGTTTCTGTGCCAGTAGATAAGTAGGTACCAATTTGACTGAGGTTTATTTATCTTGGAATATACTTGAGATTAAATGAGCAATTCTTCACGATTATTCAACTGCCACACATGCTAGTTCATCCCCATGGTATCCTTATCTCTGACAAGGAGGTGGTTTCAGGTTCCATTTGTCTGTCTATTATATTTTTATTTATTTTTTTTAGCAGGATATCTCAAAAACGTATGGATCAAGTGTCATGAATTGTGGTAGACATGTAACACATGAAACAAAACAATGACCCAGTAGTTAAATTGTACTGAGGGAGTTACAGTATATTTCACTTTTTTAAAGTTTCATCCTTCTTTACGTTTGTTATCATGAAAATAAATGAACCTTATTGCCTTATGATGTCATAGAGGAAAAACTTAGCGTTCTTGCTTCATGACATCATAAACAATACATTCCTGCCTTATGTCAGAGGGAAACCTAGCATTCTTGATGCATGACTTCATTAAAACAACCTAACTTACTCCATTGTCATCATAAACGACACATTCCTGCCTTATGATGTCATGCCTTTACACTTTACAGTTGAGTATGACATCATAAAGATTTACAATTACCATTATTGCCCTAAGTGCATATATAAGCTAGATGGAAAAATAATTATTCTGTCTGCCCATGTCTGTTCGTTAGTGGATATATGCACTCTTTGAGTGTCCTATATGTTTTTGTTTTGAACTAGTCCATATCCACATTAGCTCCTACAAAGCTAGCATTTGGTGGCGCTGTTTTGCACGTGAACAATTATTGAGATTTGTTCATTTTAAGATGCTTTTCCATCTCTGTGAAAGTTCTGTTTTGTGTACTTGTAACAACATTGAAGCAACTTACAAATACTATACAAGTTTTGAAATAATTTTCTAATTGATTGTGACAAACCTTTATTGGTTCGTGTGCAAGCACAAATTATTTGGGCACTCTGTTCCATATATATATATGGATACTGTAATTAAGAAACTGTAGGGATATACGAGGGCTGTCAATAAAGTAACGGTCCTTTTTATTTTTTCAAAAACTATTGGTATTCATTCCTATGTTTTTACGTCAGACATGCTTGAACCCTCGTGCGAATGCGTGAGTTTTTTCCAAGCTGTCGGTGATGTCATTCGCCTGTGAGCACTCCTGTGGGAGGAGTCGTCCAGCCCCTCTTCGGAATTCCTTTTGTCTGAGAAGTTGCTGAGAGACTGGCGCGTTGTTTGATCAAAATTTTTTCTAAACCTGTGAGACATCGAAGTGGACACGGTTCGAAAAATTAAGCTGGTTTTCAGTGAAAATTTTAACGGCTGATGAGAGATTTTGAGGTGATTCTGTCGCTTTACGGACTTCCACCGGTGCCGAGACGTCTCTCAGCGCTCTCAGCCGCCGTTGTCAGCCTGTTCAAGCTGAAAACCTCCACATTTCAGGTTCTATTGATCCAGGACGTCGTGATGAGAACAGAGAAGGTTCAGAAGAAGCGGTTTTCAGCATTTTAGCCGGATATTCCACTGTTAAAGGAGATTTATTTAATGAAAGACGTGCGGACGGGTCCGCGCGTCGCCTCGCAGCCGCCCGCGCGACACTCCGCCACAGGAAAAACACCTCTGTGAACGCCTTAAGGACAAGTTGGAACATGTCCTGCTGTTAAACAATTTCTCATATACTCACTCCACTGAAAGCCATCAAAAGCCGCCTGGATTTACAAATGGGTTATCAACCCGGAGGTGTTTTTCTGTGCCGCCGCACCGCGTCGGCTGTGTCCCGATGCCGCGGACCGTCCGCACGTCTTTCATTAAAAAATCTCCACTTTAACAGTGGAATATCCGGCTTAAAATGCTGAAACCGACTTCTTCTGAAACTTCTCTGTTCTCTCACGACGTCCCTGGTATCAATAGAGCCTGAAATGTGGAGGTTTTCAGCTTGAACAGGCTGACGACGGCGGATCGAGTAGCGTGCGCGACGTCTCGCACCATGGGAAGTCCTTAAAGCGACAGAATCACCTCAAAATCTCTATTCAGCTGTTAAAATTTTTACTGAAACCAGCTTAATTTTTCTAACCCATGTCCACTTCGATGTGTCTCACAGGTTTAGAAAAATTTTGATCAAACAAAGCGCCAGTCCTCTCCAGCAACTTCCGGACAAATGAATTCCGCGAGGGGCTGGACGACCCCCTCCCACAAGGAGTGCTCACAGGCTGGGAATCGGACTGTCACCGACAGGCATGGAAAAACTCACGCATGCGCACGAGGGTTTCAAGCATGTCTGACGTAAAAACATATGAATGAAATCCATATAGTTTTTGAAAAAAATAAAAAGGACCTATACTTTACGGACAGCCCTCGTATATAACGTGCACACAACATTCTAAAACACAAGGTTAAAAGGAAAATAAAATGTTGTTACAAGTGCAATTACAGATTCGTTATAGGAGCAACCTCATGTGACATTTGATTGACGTTTACGCATATCAGAGGAATATTTAAAACACCTCCTGCACTTTCGGACACATTTAAATTACTCTCATTCTTACTAAACCTCCATTCTAAAAGATAAAGTTACACCTGGTTGTTGTGATCTCGCCATCACAGGTCCCCATCCTTTGTATTAAAGTATTATATCAGCATGAACAAAAAAAGAAGAGAAAAGAATGCATTTTGATGACAAAAGCTTTCTGTGTTAAGTGAAGCCACAGAACTTTCTCCCCCGCTGAATGTGTTGTGCAGTTCTCTTCTAGTTAGTAGAGACAGTGCACTGCTGATAACGCCGAAATTCGTCTCTGAGGAGCACTTTTCCTCCATTTCCAAAGTACCTCGGATGTTGTCTCCCCTCGTGCGTGTCTAGTGCTGTGCCTTTGACCCATGTTGTGCCCCAATCCATCATGAGGTGCCTCTTGTAACCTTGGGGGGGAAAAAAGAAAAACCAAGTGGCACCTGAGGTATAGTACATGATGCAGTCTTTAGCGCCGTTTTTGTAAGGCAAACAAATCTGTTGTACCCCCTTTTGTTTTTTTGTGTGGTTATATACGTAATAACGTAATATGCTTAACTTACCCGTTGCCTCATTTGTGCCAGTATTACCGAGCCCTTACCCTTTTGGAGAATGGTCTGTGTGAACACTCGTTAAAGCAGGTTTCCTTCCTCTGCTTTTGTTTCAGTAAACTTCCAGTAATGCACTTATTGGAAAAAATGTGAGACTACAAAACACTTATTTTTGCTTTTTTCCCCTCGTTCCACACAAGTTTCATTTCTAAATAATCCCATTTTTACCTCTACCAAGGAGGTATTTTTTGGTGCTGTTTGTCTTGTCTTTTAGGAGGATTACACCACAAAATGTTAATCTAATTTCTTGAAATTTGGTGAAACTGAGGTATGGCCCAAAGAAAAATCTATTAACTTTTGGAGTGGATCCAGTTATGGAGCAGATCCAGGGTATCTTTTATTTATTTATTTATTTTTTTGCATCGGGCATTTTTATGAATTTCTCAATCAATAATGCAAGAAATATCACACATTTGTAGAGTCCTAATAGCTGTGTTATCCCTCAAGAAATTCACGAAAATCTTGAAAAACACCCTATCTCACAAATTTAAAGGAAGAAAGCAAAAATCCTGGATCAGCCCCTTTAATTTTCGTTAAAATATTTTTTGTTGGCTCATACCCTGCTGTTTCACCAAATTCCAAGAAAATAGTAATTTTTGTGTAAATTTATCTCTAATAGTTCCAGGGATGTGTGTGAAATGTTGGCAGAGGTTCTTGCTCTGGAGAAATCTCTAGTTTTGATCTTTGTTCACAAATGTCAGTGCATTTATGAACGTGGTGTAACCTGAGATCGATCTGCTCATCAACCTTGCAGTTATTGAGCGTTTAAAATAAATAAATACATAAACTGCTTTCATCATTATTTGCTGTTGCCTGCAGGTTACAGGTAATATGTGCAATTGTAACAAATCTGCAAAAAATAAATACAAATTTTATTAAAAAATGGGGGGAGGGTTGAAACGGAGAGCATGCATTGTTCTATTATGTCCTGTACTGGAATTGCTCTGGCCTTTGTGTTTGTGCATTGTGTATGTGATGCATGTTGTGCGGGAGCAGTGAGAAGGTGTGGCCCTGTGGTTGGTGTACATTTCACGTGTGGAACAGTTGGTCTTGCACATATTCTCAAATCACATGTTCCATTTCTGCTTTTGTATCTCCTTATGTCAAATTAACCAAATAGTACACAAAGAATAACTCAGTTTGTGCACCAATTAACCAGACTAACAACCAATCAAACTGCAGAACAGCAATATAGAATCTATTCAACCTATAGATCCATCTGCAGAAATAAATAAATTTTAAAAATACAATAAAATCAGTGCACACTTTGCATGCATTTGTGGAGATTCGCACTTGTACACTCCATTTAGATGTGTTGGGATTGCCATTTTATTAACAGATGCTTTGTGTTAATTTAACACCAGTATTGATGTCAAATGTGAATAATGTCAGTGGAGACTGGAGAAATGCTTGGAAGCTGACAAAACATTTTGTCTGATTGTTCACTCACTTTTATTTATTTAGGATTTTTTTTTCGAGTTTTTGTCTACTGATGTTTCTTGACATGTAACAATTTTAACAATATCCAGTCTGGTTTTTAATCATAAAATGTGTCAGTGTTTTAAAATGTGGCTCAGAGTATTTGTGCTTTCATTATGTTCTAAACATCCAAGGATGAATGTGAAGAAACCATGTTAATTCTGAGAACAGTAGTGAGATGTTAAAGTTGTGATTGCTTATTCCCAAGAATGGCTCCAGGTTTTATAGAATGAACACAAAAGTGGGTGATGGCTAAAAGTAGAAACTGAGGTTGACGTGCTTGTAAAGTTTCTAATTTTGCACTGGTTATGCCTGCTGTACATTGATACCAGTGTGGTTACTGTAAACAGTGGACCACAGTAATACTTTTGCAAATATGAGAATAACAGTCATTGTTGGCTGTTTTGTTGATGTGCCGCATGCAAAACATTGCGCCTTACTGGGGTTACAACAGCAAGTTGTAGTAGCATGAGATAAAAGATGCTGTCACATTATTTTTCAAACCATAAAATATCCACATTTTCCAGCATTTAGAAGAAAGCTGAATATTATAGCAAAAAAATGGAAAATGAAAGACATCAGAGAGCTGATACAAACCCTGAGTTGCACCCTGGGATATATAGCCATGTACGATAGTTCACATTATTAGTACATGGAAGCTTTTGAGTGTGCACAGTTCTGTTTACAAAAAAAGCTATGGTGATTATTTGTTTCATAGACTCCTCCAACCAGGAGTGCCGAAAAAGGGGAGGACTAAGGAGAAGGATTTTAGGGGCGCATGATGGACAGGGACCCAGAGAGACCCCAATACAATTCTAATACTGACAAAATAATATGACACTCAGTTATAAACTTAAAATCACACATATATTTTATTTACAATGTATTGTAACACTTTAAGTTTATTTGCTTTGGAAACATTTCTCAACGCTCACCCCCCACCCCACCCCAATCCCATATTTACATTAAATGGTTCAGTCCACCTGATCCCTCAGATTGCTGCAGACACTTTTCACAGACGAGTGCAGGAGGAGAGGCAACACAGCTCGGAAAGAAAAAAAAAGCTTAGGAGAAAGAAGCGAAGGGTTGACAGTATATCACCCAGTTCTTTCATAGGCAAGATGGGTCTGTGATGGAAAGTTCTGAAACGTTAGCCTCTTGTCTATTCCTAACTTTATCCATAAGCTAGCTCACTTTTCTCCCTATGTTAGCTCATATTTCTGAAGAAAACTCTGGATTTATACATTTCACTGTTGTTTTAATTAAATAATCAATGCAGGCAATCGTTTAGAAAGCTGCCCGGCTCAAAAAAAGACTCATGTTCCACACAGACACGTGGAAAGCAGCAGCACGTCTGTCAGTACTCCCCCAGGCCCACCTGAACAAGGCCAGGAACCCCTGAGGTGTGTTGAATTTATCGATTGTTATGGAGAAAAAAAAACCCTTCAAGAATAAAAAAATTGTTATGCAATTTTAAAAAAAACAACCTATAGTCTGTATTTATTTCAGAACAATTTTAATGGTTTCAGAAGCATCAGTTATCACTGAAATATAATGTTTGGTCAGTAGTTTGGGACTGTCCCCCTGCTTTGCAATAGGAATAGAGAACATTTCTGCTGTGTGCAGACTGGGTGATTGCTCTCAATCCAATCAGAGAAAAGTAAGTCCCTTCGGCTTCTCCCTTGTTTGCACTCGGGGTCGCCACAGCAAATCCAAGGTGGATCTGCATGTTGAATTGGCACAAGTTTTACGCCGGATGCCCTTCCTGACGCAACTCCACATTACATGGCGAAAAATCCAATCAGAGAAATGTTTACATTTTCTGGAAATCAGATGATTAAATAGCAACAATCAGCCTCATATATGTATTTTTGTTAGTCTAGAGTATCAGTCTTGCACCAAATAATTGAATCTAAATGAATTTCATTGTTTTTTCAATGCTTCCCCTAACAAGTAACTTGTCAGCACATTACCATCTGCATCTTTGACCACCCTAACCTGCTGTACATCCTTTCCAGCTTGGTCCCTTGTCTGGCCAGACCTGGTAAGACCTTTTCTCCTTCTTACTATTCAGCTTCTTGTACAGCATGTTGTAGGCCTTTTCCTTAACTTTTGCCACTTCTCTTTTCACCTTACACTGCATGCCCGTGTGCTACTGTCTACTTTCTTCATCTCTCTCACTATTTCAAGTCTTTTTTGCCAACCTCTTTCTCCTTATGCTTTCCTGGACATCTTCGCTCCACCACCAAGTCTCCTTGTCTTCCTTCTGCTTTCCAGATGTCACACCCAGTACCTTCCTAGCTGTCTCTCTCACCACATCTGCAATACTTTTCCAGTTGTCCAAAATTACTTCCTCTCCTTCCAGCACCTTTCTCACCTCCTCTCTGAATTTCACAGATGTCAGAGTTGAAATCTGTAAAAAAAAAAAAAAAAAAAAAAAAGCAAATCAGTTAACTAACACAGAGAATGATCACGCCAGAGACTGAATTTCATTTCCTGATCAGGGAGAGCCAGCATGATCCCTCGTCACTGTCCGTCAGTCAGCTCTGAAGGGCCCGCCCACTTTGCTCCTGAATTTATTAACACACAGACATATTACAAACAATATACAAGGCACAGCTGCGTTTCTTCAGTCACTTCATACTTGTATCACTTCGCACCTGGAAGGCGCCCTGCAGTCTTGCTCAGACAGATAGTAATTGTTCTTCAAATTGAGACATTACAGCGCCAGCCTCAAACTAGTGTATAGGCTGTGTTATTCTCTGCTCAAGGCCGAAATATTAATCTGTGTTCGACAAAAACATAGCTCTAGCAAAACAGTCTGCACATTCATTCACCAACAAATGTTACTTTTCTCATGGGAGCAGTTGTAATCTGTGTTCAGCAAAAACATAGCTTTAGCAAAACAGTCTGCGCATTCATTAAGCAGAAGAACAAATGTTACTTTTCTCATGGGAGCACTTGTAATGATTATTTCAACAGTTCAGTTTATATTACTGTTTTAACAATGAGTGATTATTTAGAAGAATAATGGTGCATGAACTCTTACACATGCATATATGTATATATGGAAAACAGAAAACAGAATCAAAACAAAATGAAAGGCAGTTCATCAAAGTAAAGGCATCAAAGTAAAGACAAAGACATTAATATTTGATGATAATATTGACAATATATAGAGAACTCTATCATTATTCCCCCTGTTTATCGGATTTAATGTACATGTATGTACATTAAATTCGGTAATGTACTACATTCTCAACATCATCACTGTAGAAACGTCAGTAAACTTACAAACAGTGTACCTAACCATCATTTTACCCCGTTTGGATGGGGTGACATGATTCAGCATCCAATAGCAATAACGCAATAGAGTAACGGGCCAGTAATAAACCATTAACTGTGGTGGAAATCATCCATTGAGCCATTGATCAAGCAAGAGGACAAATCACAATACTTAGTAAGATAGTTACCCAGAACATTCAGTAGTAAGAATTTTAAAGGAAGCACATTCATCATACAACACAATTCAACATTTTCCATCAGATACACATCTGTCGAACACCATTTATTTGTATAAATATTTAAACTGATTGATATTTGGACATCATTGGAGTTTCTCAGGTAGCTTTTTCCAATTTTTTGGCCACAAATAGAGACACAGAAGCATTTCCAGGTCATCCTTGCGCCCGCAATTTTTAAAACGATACAAACCACTTAAATTATATATCTCGTTGCATAAAATATCCTTGAATTCTGAGAGGTACTTGCTTAATTTTTTTCTCTTTTTTTCTTACTTTATACATCAATCGAACAGTCTTAAATGAAATCATGTCACGAAGTTTTAAAATCTGTGATGTAATAAACAGTGGATTGGTATGATCCTGATAACCTTCATTATGAATTATTCTTAATGCCCTTTTGTGAAGGTTGAATAATGGTTGTACTGTAGTTTTGTAGGTATTGCCCCATACTTGCACCAAGTCAAGTAAGGTGCAATCAATGTGCATTACAGAGTATGTAGTGATTTATCATCAAAATGTGCTTTGCCCTGCTTAATATTGCCGTACGTTTTGATACTTTCTTTTGACTATGTTGAATATGTGCTTTCCAATTGATCCTGCCATCGATGACCACACCTGACGACTTGTTCTCTTTGACAGGTTCCATATTTACCCCCTGTATGTTTAACTGTATTCGTCCATCTTTTTTATGGTTTCCAAATAACATTATTTTAGTTTTTAGACCAATTTAATGACAGTTTGTTCATATTGAACCATCTCTTCAACTTTATCATTTCTGATCCCAGATCATCTAGTAATTGTTGCAAATTATCCCCTGAACAAAATAAATTTGTAACATCTGGAAAGAGGACTGTTCCAAACAGATCTGAGACTTTACATAAATCACTGATATACAATATGAATAACTTTGGTGCCAACACATAACCCTGAGGAACTCCACAAACGATGTCCAGATATGAAGAACAGCAGTCCCCAAGTTTAACAAACTGTTTCCGGTTTTGTAAATAGCTTTTAATCCAATTCAAAGCCACTTCTCTGATCCCATAAAGCTCCATCTTTTGAAATAATATGTTGTGATTGTGTCAAAAGCCTTTTTTTATGTCAACAAATAATCCTATCACTATTTTCCTTTGGTCCACATGTTTATTAATCTTTTCTATTGCATCTAAACCCATATTGACTATCATTAAGCAAGTTGTGTTGTTCACTAAATTTATCCAATCTGTATTGTAAAGTTTTTTCCAATATCTTTGAAAATTGTGACACTAGAAAGACACAGGCCTATGGTTAGTAAAAAAAATGCTTGTCACCAGATTTGAATAAAGCTATCACTTTCTTCTGGTCTGAATTGTAACGATGATTCATATTTTTTTTTATACCACCACACAGTAAATGCCACAATTACAGCAATAATTGTCAAAATCATCATCAGGGTGCGAAGTTTGATCCTGCTCTGACAGCAAAGCTCTCCATAGCTAAAACAGTGTTTTGAACAACCTGTTGATAATTTCTCTCCTTCTGTCCCTGTGTTGTTGTTTTGGGGTTTTTTGTCTTTCAAGGGACAGAGGAGAACTACAGTTCTGATCTTAAAGATGTCTTCTTTCTTTGGTGACAGTTCAAAAGGTGCAGTTTGTCTGGGCTTAGGGGCTGAAGGTGACAGTTCACAGTCTCAGTTCAGTTCAGCAAGGGAATCTGAGGGACTCTGGAACTTTTTTTTATGTTAATTCCCTTCAGCTGTAGTGCATAAATCTGTACTATCATCAGTATGTGTAAGGCATGCTGCAAGTGGAATTAAAATAATGTGTCATGTACTCTGTCCTGTGCCCTGTTCTTGACGTTTTCTTCAAACACAGGTGCACAGGAATAGAACAGGATTCTCTTGTCTCCCATTCTCAAAGATGCAGTTTCGTCTGCTTTTGTCTCCTGGTCACGGTCAGTGCTGTATTTCAAGCTTGTAGTACATCTGCTTCTGATCCTGGTTCAAGTTGACAGGTCTCTCCTTGGTCACAGCTGGTTACTAGTCTGCTTCAGGACCCTGGTATCTGCTTCAACCTCTGGTCTGTTTGTTCACTCCTGGTCACTCTCTGTCTCTTTATGACGTGCTTCCAGCCGTTGTTGGGCCATAGGCCATCAGCCGACACTGTTACACGTCACTCCCCTTGTCTTGTTCGGGATCTTTCAGGTATCTTTGTCTTTTGCAGTGGGATAGATGCACCCAAGATGACCTCTCTGCAATTTTCACTGCAGTGGGGGTGGTTAGCAGCACTTGGAATGGACCTTCCCACCTCAGAGATGACCAGTTCTTTCTCTTAATAGTCTTTATCAGCACCCAGTCGACAATCTGGATCTGATTCTCAGGGCCCTGCACAGAAATAGGAGAGTCTGGTATCTTGTTAGCGTGTATGACATTCTTATGGGATAACACACGTCTCATATAATCAACTAATCCCTCATCCTCACTATCAGGCCCAGCTATTTTCTGTAAATCTGGTATTCTGTAGGGCCTGCCATACAAAATTTCGAATGACGTAAGGCCAGTCTCTGAGTTGGGTGTATGCATGCATGTACAGTTTCACCAAATCCAAACAAAACCCACTTTTTCCTATTTTTTCCCATACATTTTCTGAGCTTACTTTTAATTGTCCCATTTGTTCTTTCCACTAAACTTGCACTTTGAGGATGATAAGCACAATGTTTTTTGCATTTATTTTCAAATGTTCTATTAAATGTTGGATGATTTATTTACAAAATGTCTCTAATTATCACTGTACATTGTTTCAGGTATTCCATGTCTTGGAATTATGTCTCTACAAAGTATCTTTGCAACTGTTAGAGCATCTGCATGAACAGGGAACACTTCTACCCATTTGCTATATGCATCAATCAATACTAGGCAATGTTTCATCCTTCACATCGGTTCAATTCAATAAAATCCATATGGATTATTTGGAACGGGTATTGATGTGTTGGAAATTTTCCTCGTATTGGCCTCTCATTCCCCTGCGGGTTGTGCTTTGCATAAATTAAACATGCTCTGCAGTAATGTTTTGCATATGCCTGAAATCCAAACGTCACAAAATGATTATTAACCAGGCCAGTCCATCCCAGCCATAGAAACAGGACATGGTCCATGACTTACGACAGCTGCCCACTTGAAAAGGCTGCGGGGCAGGACTGGTTTATTTGAGGATTAGGCATACACACCATTAGCGGTTTGGTAGACATTGTGACGCATTAATTTGCCAAAATTGATTGATTGGATGAATGATAAGCATTGATTAATATCAATTATTACGTGCAGGCCAATCTTAATATGACAATTCAATTCCTGACAATGATCCAATACTCCAATTAGATCAATACACTGCCTACCATGTGGGCATACGGGCAAATTTGACCCCACCGCAGTACCCCAGTGCCATATCCTCATGTCCTAGTGAGTCAGAGCGTCACAGAGACAAGGTCGAGTAATCATGACTGGGCCTGCCTTAGGTTGTCCCAGGGTTTAAGATGGGATCTTACCCGTCATGGGCTCGCAGCCTTCCATACTGGGCAGGGGTTCCAAGGGGTAGGGGAACACCCATTAAGATGTGTCATGTCTTGCACAGAACATCAAACATGCAGGATCAGTGAAAGTGAATTGAAGTATCTTTTAGCAAATCATCCCAGAATAGATCTGTTGGATTAATCAAATGCTTAAACACCAATAATAAAATAGAAATAATGACAGAATCAGATACATAAACAATGTTTGGTTTGCAGGAATAACTATGGGTCAGGATGAACAATAATCATGTGAAAAGTTGTCCAACAATCTCTATCCTTTAAGGCCTAACTTAATCATACATCAACTAATAATTAAGAAGCACCTCAATGGTCATCAATGCTTTATGAAAGCCTGCAGCTTCTTGTTCGATTTGCAGCAGGGGTTAGTTGCATCTCATGAGAGTTCACATTATTTCAATCGGAACACAGGATGATCAAAATATTGAGTTATTATTATTTGTTGCTTCTACATTGCTGTCAATTCACCCTCACCAACATTAATGCGTCTAACAGGAGCTCAATAAACACGTTACAGTCATCAACACTGTTTTACTTCAACATTCTTAATCCAACTGTCACTTGCACATACATTCTGTCCACATATCATACAACCTTCTGCTCTGCTTTTCGTCTGGAGTGATAAATTATACTTTGTTTCCAAAACAAACCACGGTTCAAAAAATAGAACACTGAATGTATTTGGTAAAGTCAATGCAACGTAATGCAAAACAACATTAAAGCTGGAATTGATTACATCAAATAAAAATTTAACAGTAACAAACACTTTTAAAACACTAGTATCAATTACATGTAAGCAATTACATGTAAAAACCCCTGTATTTCATGTGTTAAAGCACAACAAAACATGCTGCAGTGTTTCTCAATTTCTCAAGTTGTCAAGTTGTGGGGTGTGGAGTGGCAGGGAGAGGAGGAGGAGGAGGGAGCATTTAGAGCTTCCCTCAGCAGCTGTGTGTATACACGCTCCTCCTCCAACACCCCAGACCAAGAACAGAATACCACAACTGCTACAACAAACAAGCAAAATAACCCAACTCTTCTCAAATAAAAACCCAAAAAACGTCCACAGGTCCAAAGAAGACCTGTTACATTACACGCAACATATTATACACACATGTAGACACGTAGAACTCAACGGAACTGTTAATTACAGTGGACTGATAGGAGACTTTTTTCTCTTTCGCCAACCTTCTGTCAGGCTGTTTGGGGCCCGGAGGTCAAGAACCGGGTATGCAATCACAGTCTCACTATCAGTTTTTAATAGACCTCAGAGAATCTACCACAACCACTGCTCCCTTTTGTCTGTTATGTCATCAAAAATAATTAGTGGATCAGTCAATCGACAATTTTTCAATCTTTTAGCAGTATTTAATATGTATACTGGGGAACTGATTCACAGAAATGTTTTATAACCCAAAGTCTTTATTGCCTAAATGAGCCTGTTTCCAGCAAGTTCATGAATACTCGCTGGAACTCATTGATCTAATTGGTCAGTTCCACAGTAGCTCATTCATGATTACTGAGGCAAGATTGGCCAAATACTGCAATGTTCAATTGAATCAGTCAATCTGAATTTTCTTCTTTTTTCCCCAGACAGAAAAGATCAACCCACCCTGGAGCGCCTTGGGGCACTGTTTGTTGTGATTTGGCGCTATATAAGAAAAAAGTTGATTGATTGATTGATTGAAATTTCAAACCAACACCACACAAAAATATATCACACAACAATAAATTCAATCATTAATCACTTTACTGAAATATAATCTTGATCAGCTTTGCTTAAAATCTGTTAAGTAGGCGAAACTAACCAACTTTTACACCTTATCCAGTGTACAAAAATCAACCATATTTTAACCACTTCATCCCAGTTATATGATCATTCAATATGGAAAGTAGGAAGATGATAGTATTTATTGTCTTTGAGTTATCATCTTAACAACTGAAAGTTTATTTCATCAACAGATCTATTTCAGAATTCTCCCTCAAAAACTCTATCTTTTACCCTGGACACCAACTCACACTCATATACATGTACAAAATTGATTAATGTGCACTTATTTCTCAGTATCTTAACTCCACACTTTAAAATGTTTGAGGAGCCAGCAACTGTGACCTTGACAGTTTTATCTAAAACAATTCACAATAATTACACACAATCTGTCTATATAGCGACAGCAGAATAAAAGTAAGGAAAAATTGATAACAAGTATCTTCTAGAAAAGAAAGAACTGCAACCTTATGTACATAAACAAAATTCATGTTGAAAATGAAGAACTCCTTTGTTCTCATGTACATTGTGATTTCCAGATTTTTTTTTTTTTTTTTTTTTTTTTTAGATTATGTCTCTCACAGTGGACATGCACCTAAGATGAAAATTTCAGACCCCTCCATGATTCTAAGTGGGAGAACTTGCAAAATCGCAGGGTGTTCAAATACTTTTTCCTCACTGTAGAAGTGCCAAGCTTGTGGTATCACATTCAGAAGACTTGAGGCTGTAATTGCGCCCAATGGTGCATTAACAAATACTGAGCAATGGTTTTGGTTTTTTTTTTGTTGTTTTTTAATGAATTTGCAAAAATTTCAAAAAACGTTTTTTCATGTTGTCATTATGGGGTGTTGTGACTAGATTTTGAGGGAAAACTGAATTTATTCCATTTTGAATAAGGCTGTAACATAAAATGTGGAAAAAGTGAAGCACTGTGATACTTTCTGGATGCACTGTATTTTTGTCAAAAGAAGA
Source organism: Thalassophryne amazonica (assembly GCF_902500255.1). NCBI lineage: Eukaryota > Metazoa > Chordata > Actinopteri > Batrachoidiformes > Batrachoididae > Thalassophryne > Thalassophryne amazonica. Next base: position 43,703,712 of record NC_047120.1, on the reverse strand, counting down.
TGAGGATAGTCAGCCCGCATCCTCCTTCAGACTCCTCCTACTCAGCCGCATCCTTCTTCAGACTCCTCCCTCCCTGAGTGGGTGGAGTTTGCGTGATTAGCAGCCGCTAGTCGTCGAGTCCTTATATACAGAGACGTGACGCGTTCGTCGGGTTGTGGATAGACTGGATTTGTTTACCAGCGGTAAAAGGTGAGCTGTAGTATATTTTACCGTTAAACTTGTTAAAAAATTTCCCCTTCACGTCGCTTACTCTTCTGTAATTTGCCGAGCTGCGGTGATGTTAAAGGCATTCCCGTATCAGTTAGTTTGCGTCGATTTTTTTTTTTTTTGCCTTTTAAAAGGCGTTAACTCGAGTTTAACGATGGAGTAACTGGTTGTGTGTTCAGTGGGGTAAAAGAAGGAGGGTCTCACCGTTAAACTAAGTGAAATAAATTCAGTTTGCCACGTGAGTGAACGTGGAACTAGCGTGGGTGGGTTCTGTTTATTTTTGGCACGCATTAAATAATGTATTTATCTGTGGTGATTCATGAACATCAAGAATATACAGGAAAGTGTGTATATATATATATATATATATATATATATATATATATATGCATGTATGTGTGATAATGCATACTTTGAGTGTGTATTTACTTTTGTGAAACATTTTAGGGGGGATGTTGGACTTAAACAGAGGGGCTATTCATTTTGTGTTTCTCTCACAAGTGGATATGCTGGCCAAGTTTTCCTACTGTCAGTGAACACATCAGACCTGTTAACTCGAGGACTCTGACAAAGTGAGTGCATGCTCGCAGTGGGCTCAGTTTGATTTTGTAGCTTTTCCTCATAATGACTTGTGCAAATTATAAAAAAGAAAACGCAAAGCACATACGAAAAGGTAATTTCCATATGCTCCATTTAAAAGATATTTCCATCTACATTTTACAGTGGCTGGAGTTTCCTGCTAAAGTTGGTCAAAGTCACATGTAGAAACACCACAGCTACAGTCAAAAATTTAGGCCTGAAGCATTTGTGTTAGACTCCCGTGACATATGTCACATAAGCCCTTATATGGACTCCTTCCTGTTCGGTGAGATGTGCACATTGAGTAGATCTGCTCTCTGTATGACACAGGCTGTGCTTCAATTCAGGGGTTGCATCCTTTGAAGGCTGCAGTTGTCAACCGCATGCATTGTAGTGGCGTGACCGACAAATGCCGCTGCCTTTCCTCCAAAAACAATGGATACAACAGGTGTATCCTTCGCAGCCCAAACAGTCCCAAGCGTCATTTTGCACTCCCCCAACACAAAATTATTGGGTATTTTTAAGACAAATTGAGGCTCCATATGTACCATTTAAAAATTAATATTTATAAACCAAGTATAAATAACTTTTAAAATGATTATCAACCTATGGGTTTTGCCCACTATGCTAGCTCATTGCATCCAGTTGTCAAAGCTGCTAGGTGACAGGGGTAGGGGCAGGATAAGCTAATGACACAATAGCAAAATGGTCTGTGGGCTAGACCATTTCATTTCAGAGCAGATGATTTGCCCTCCACCGTCTCAGAAGGCCAGATCTTCATAGAATGCAGCCCCTAAATTGAGACACAGCCTTTGGTCTTGTTACTCAATTTTTTAGTGTGTAGTTCAGGGGTGGCCAAGTTCGGTCCTCGAGAGCCACCTTCCTGATACTCTTAGTCTTCCTGTTCCAACACACCTGAATCCAATGAAAGGCTCATTAAAAGTCTGCTAATGAGTCTCATTGGATTCAGGTGTGTTGGAGCAGGGAGACAACTAAGAGTATCAGGAAGGTGGCTCTCGAGGACCGAACTTGGCCACCCCTGGTGTAGTTATTTATTAAGCTAACAAATCAAAGTATTTTCAGCTTGAGAAATTTGAGGATTTGTTGTTTTTATTCCTTGCCAGTTATAAAGGCCAGAATTGAGATATAGAATTTCATCTCAGGTGTTGACAATGTTGCTTTGGGTGAGTCGTGAGGGATTTGTTTGTGGATCTGTGTGCAGTTGTGCGGTAAGAACTTCTCAAAATTACTTAACTGAGCAAAGCGATGAATGTTTTGGTCATCCACAGATGCTGAATCACACTTCACAAACAGAATTTTCAGTTTTGCAAATGAAAAAATTATATATTTGCAAATGCACATTTGTAAAAACCAACACACAAGTTACAAATTGGAAATTTGTGTTTGTAGCTCACAAACCATGTGTGCAAATCAAGGAATATTTGTAGGTCACCCTCTGTGCATTTGCAGGTATTAATTAGACAAGTTTAACTCTATATTTCAATGCCTCGCTTCACCCTGCGAAAAATCGCACCACTCCTCAAATTAAGCTTCATTACATCACATGTATCGGCGGCGTGTGACATGGATTTGAATTCAGGGCGGGTGTTATCAAACTCTCGTAGTGCTTATAACATGCACAATTCCCTTTTTTTTAATTATAATTTTTTTATCTTGTGTGGATCATTTTCATGTGTACAGAATGCTGATGAGTGGACTGGCTGCATATCATTGACTGAAGGCATATACGAGGTCTGTCAATAAGTATAGGTCCTTTTTATTTTTTTCAAAAACTATATGGATGTCATTCATATGTTTTTACGTCAGACATGCTTGAACCCTCGTTGCGCATGCGTGAGTTTTTCCACGCCTGTCGGTGACGTCATTCGCCTGTGAGCACTCCTTGTGGAGGAGTCGTTCCAGCCCCTCGTCGGAATTCCTTGTCTGAGAAGTGCTGAGAGACGGCGCTTTGTTGATCAAAATTTTTTCTAAACCTGTGAGACACATCGAAGTGGACACGGTTCGAAAAATTAAGATGGTTTTCAGTGAAATTTTTTAACGGCTGATGAGAGATTTTGAGGTGATACTGTCGCTTTAAGGACTTCCCACGGAGCGAGACGTCGCGCAGCGCTCTCAGGCGCCGTCGTCAGCCTGTTTCAAGCTGAAAACCTCCACATTTCAGGCTCTATTGATCCAGGACGTCGTGAGAGAACAGAGAAGTTTCAGAAGAAGTTGGTTTCAGCATTTATATGGATATTCCACTGTTAAAGGAGATTTTTTTAATGAAAGATGTGCGGACGGATTGCAGCGTCGGCTCGCAGCCGCCGCGACGCTCCGCCACAGGAAAACACCTCGTTGGAAGCCTTAAGGACAAGTTGGAACATCTCCAGCTGTTAAACAATTTCTCATATACTCACTCCACTGAAAGCCATCAAAAGCCGCCTGGATTTTACAAATGGTTATCAACACGGAGGTGTTTTTCCTGTGCCACCGCACCGCGCCGGCTGCGTCCCAACGCGCGGACCCGTCCGTACGTCTTTCATTAAAAAAAATCTCCTTTAACAGTGGAATATCCGGATAAATGCTTGAAACCGATTCTTCTGAAAACTTCTCTGTTCTCTCACGACGTCCTGGATCAACAGAGCCTGAAATGTGAGGTTTTCAGCTTGAAACAGGCTGACGACAGCGCCTGAAAGCGCTGCGCCACGTCTCGCACCGTGGGAAGTCCTTTAAAGCGACAGTATCACCTCAAAATCTCTCATCAGCCGTTAAAATTTTCACTGAAAACCAGCTTAATTTTTCGAACCCATGTCCACTTCGATGTGTCTCACAGGTTTAGAAAAAATTTTGATCAACAAAGCGCCAGTCTCTCAGCAACTTCTCAGACAAAGGAATTCCGACGAGGGGCTGGACGACTCCTCCCACAAGGAGTGCTCACAGGCGAATGACGTCACGACAGGCGTGGAAAAACTCACGGCATGCGCACGAGGGTTCAAGCATGTCTGACGTAAAAACATATGACTGAAATCCATATAGTTTTTTGAAAAAAAATAAAGAGGACCTATACTTTATGACAGCCCTCGTACATGTCACCTTTGTCCCTGGGAAATCGTGAATGGTTATTTTTGTTATTTTGTAACACTTAAAGCTGTACGGCCCTTCAAATTTCACAAAACTGACTAAATTTAGTTTCTACTGAAATCCAAGCATTATAATGTCAGTTTATTTTTGTAACATGTTGAAAATTACAGCATATTTTAATGAAGAGAATATATTTATCTGGGGGGATTTTCACAGTGACTGTCTTTTCCTTCTAACGTCATCGTGCAGATGAACTGCACTGTGACCTGACCCACTTGCTTGATGAGTATTCCCTGGGTGTGCACTCCAACATAAGTAAAATGTCTTCTAAATCATGTCAGAGGTATTATTTGGCTACAAAATCAACATTTTTAGATGTAGAACTGTTTATTTTCGCTAACATTTACACAATATATGAGAAACCTATTCGATTTATACAGAAATAAGGTGTGTTTCGTAGCATTTTCCACCATCTTGGTTTACTATGTTCAAGCGAACAGCCAACTGATTACCTTTCTTTGCTCTGATTGGCAGTGGCCATGCCCTTCCCACCACTCTCACACAGCTCTGGGGAAGCCCCATGTGATCTATGATGTTGCTAGGTCATGGTGATCACTTGAATTTCTACCCATCAAGGGTTGAAATTCTACATTGTTTACAGATATGATCAAAATTTGCACTATTGGCAATGTCATATTATGAATCCTTTATTTAAATACTAAGGAAGAAAATTATAGTGGTGCCAAAGAAAATTCTTTCCATGAATTGAATCTTGAAAAGCCCAAAAACTGTACAGCTTTAAAGGTTTAAATTTTCATAGAGCCCTGCTTACGCTTTAGATGGCAGCATATTTATGGTTTGTGTTTCTTTTACTAGGTGTTATTCAGCTCCACATTCTTACACTCTTTCAATTCATGAAATGTTACTCAAATCACCAACCACTCTTCATACGTCCCAACATCTGCTGTGGTCCTACAGGATGAGACGGGAGCGTACCTGATTGACAGGGACCCCACCATACTTTGGCCCCGTCCTGAATTACCTTCGACATGGAAAGCTGATCATGGATAAAAATTTGGCTGAGGAAGGTAATTTGCATAATCCACACAAGAGAATACAATCCAATTCCAACCGATTCTCAAGTCTGTAAATTAAAACTCAAAGGTTTGAAAATAAAGGTCTGGGTCTTGCTGTATACTGTGGAGTGATGCCAATTATTTTGTGTCAGGTGTTCTTGAGGAGGCTTGAGTTCTACAACATTGCTTCACTGGTGAGGCTCGTTAAGGAGAGGATACGGGACAATGAGAATCGGACATCTCAGGTAATTTTAAAACCAAGTAAACCACATAAAATCATTTGGGATAAAATTAGCAGTTGTGCATCAGGTTTATTAAAGTACAGATGTCACCAAAATAATTTATTTGCAGTAGCAAGATACAAAAAGATGTTGTGTCTGCACATTATTTATGTTTTGTTTGCCAAGTATGACACCGTGTGTATGCATGCATTTGATGTGTCCCCCAGGGCCCTGTGAAGCATGTGTATCGAGTACTACAGTGCCAAGAGGAGGAACTCACACAGATGGTATCAACCATGTCGGACGGATGGAAGTTTGAGCAGGTGCACATAATAGGAGCTTTAAAAAAGGCGGTGTTTGATTAGTTTATGCTCTGGTTGTTTCAAACATGGATTTAAGGTGTAATTTTGAGATTTTTCTAGATATAATTCTAGTTTATTTGCTACAGAAATGTTAGGAATCCTTTTAGTCGCAAAGGATCAGTTGCTTGAAGACAATGAAGGTTTTTGGACTTACCAAAAGGTTGGTAACGCAAGACGTGAAAAAATGTGCAAAATTCAAGTTTGAAATGTTTTTAGCCATAGTGTATGTAAACCTTTGGCCACAACTGTATTGCCCAAAGGACTCATCTGGTAAATCTCCTAATTCAAAGTGGACATAATGAATATAAAACATTTGTTTTGCTGATGGAATATACCATATGTCCAGCAGTGGGCATCACTAATTAGCAAAGCTAACTTTTTTGTTAGCTGATTAGCTTTTCAGCTAACTTTGAAAACCATCAGCAGACCAATTAACTTTTGTTAAATTTAGTTCAGATAACTTTTAGACTGCTAAATGCTTTTGCGGGCATAGTGATTAAAGCTTAACAGTTAAAAGCATTTGTAAAGTCTGAAATCATATATTTTAGTTTTTGCCTGTTACATGTTTTGTAGCAGACAGACAGCTATGAGAGGTAGAACTCAATCCTCTGCCAGCAGAGGAGACCTGCTACCAGAGAGAAAGAATGGGAAGAAAAAAAGATAATTTATTTTCACGGCCATACAGTCTTGCAGACGTGTCACAGGAGCCATGCACAGCAAGGCAGTTTTGACTTATGGTTAAAATTTTAAATAAATAAATTCCAGACATGCTTGTAAATGTCAATTTTTTTTCATTTGTAAAAAAAAAGGCAATTTGAAAACTGAAATTAAGTGTGATTCAGCACATACAGCGAATGTGTGGCAATTGGTATTCACACTCCCATCCTGTAGATGGCAGTGCTCATGGCAGTGTGAATACCAATTGCCACACATTCACAATACATGCTGCTAAATCACACTTAACAAATAGAATGTTCAGTTTTCAAATTGCCCCTTTTTTTACAAATGAAAAAATTACATATTTACAAATACAAATTTATTAGTAAAAAAACCAACACACGTTACAGTAAGTTGGGTGTTGGTTTTTACATATAAATAAACTGACCAACCACTGATGACAGGAAGCTCATATTCCCACAGTGCCTTTTGGCATGTATGTCTGTAAATGCTCAAACCTTTAAAATTAGTGCATTACTTTAAAACTAAAACATATAGCTGATATTTTCACTTTGTAAAAACGACAGAGGTGACCTGTCCGGAATTAGTTTTAATATTTTAACCATAAGTCAAAACTGCCTTGCTGTGCATGTCTCCTGTGACATGTCTGCAAGACTGTATGGCTGTGTAAATATTTTTTCTTTTCTCCCCTTCCTTTCTCTCTGGTCATAAGGTCTCTTGCTGAAAGAAGGCTGATCTTAGACAGAAGCGCTAGTTCATTGTTGTTTGTGATTGCCTTTTAATTTACTCATTATCAGTAGCTGCCATTGTACTGGAGTCAATACTGAGTTATAGGTTTAGCTGTAACTTTTGCTAAAATTTTTTTAGGGGTTTATCGGTTTAGCTTTATAAAAGTTAACTTTTCAGTTAGCGGATTAACGGTTATCGAAGCTGACTTTTAGCTATGCCTACCACTGTACAACCCCTGGCAGTAATTATGGAATCACCGTCCTCGGAGGATGTTCATTCAGTTGTTTAATTTTGTAGAAAAAAAGCAGATCACAGACATGACACAAAACTAAAGTCATTTCAAATGGCAACTTTCTGGCTTTAAGAAACACTATAAGAAATCAAGAAAAAAAAAATTGTGGCAGTCAGTAACGGTTACTTTTTTAGACCAAGCAGAGGAAAACAAATATGGCCTCACTCAATTCTGAGAAATAAATTATGGAATCACCCTGTAAATTTTCATCCCCAAAACTAACACCTCCAACACGAGAGATGTCAATTGAAACAAAGGAAAGGATTATCAAACTCTTAAGAGAGTAAATCATCACGCAGTGTTGCAAAAGATGTTGGTTGTTCACAGTCAGCTGTGTCTAAACTCTGGACCAAATACAAACATGGGAAGGTTGTTAAAGGCAAACATACTGGTAGACCAAGGAAGACATCAAAGCGTCAAGACAGAAAACTTAAAGCAATATGTCCACATGCACAACAAAACAAATGAGGAAGGAATGGGAGGAAACTGGAGTCAACGTCTGTGACCGAACTGTAAGAAACTTCCTAAAGGAAATGGGATTTACATACAGAAAAGCTAAACGAAAGCCATCATTAACACCTAAACAGAAAAAACAAGGTTACAATGGGCTAAGGAAAAGCAATCGTGGACTGTGGATGACTGGATGAAAGTCATATTCAGTGATGAATCTCGAATCTGCATTGGGCAAGGTGATGATGCTGGAACTTTTGTTTGGTGCCGTTCCAATGAGATTTATAAAGATGACTGCCTGAAGAGAACATGTAAATTTCCACAGTCATTGATGATATGGGGCTGCATGTCAGGTAAAGGCACTGGGGAGATGGCTGTCATTACATCATCAATAAATGCACAAGTTTACGTTGATGTTTTGGACACTTTTCTTATCCCATCAATTGAAAGGATGTTTGGGGATGATGAAATCATTTTTCAAGATGATAATGCATCTTGCCATAGAGCAAAACTGTGAAACATTCCTTGCAAAAAGACACATAGGGTCAATGTCATGGCCTGCAAATAGTCCGGATCTTAATCCAATTGAAAATCTTTGGTGGAAGTTGAAGAAAATGGTCCATGACAAGGCTCCAACCTGCAAAGCTGATCTGGCAACAGCAATCAGAGAAAGTTGGAGCCAGATTGATGAAGAGTACTGTTTGTCACTCATTAAGTCCATGCCTCAGAGACTGCAAGCTGTTATAAAAGCCAGAGGTGGTGCAACAAAATACTAGTGATGTGTTGGAGCATTCTTTTGTTTTTCATGATTCCATAATTTTTTCCTCAGAATTGAGTGATTCCATATTTTTTTTTCCCTCTGCTTGGTCTAAAAAGTAACCGTTACTGACTGCCACAATTGTTTTTCCTGATTTCTTATAGTGTTTCTTAAAGCCAGAAAGTTGCCATTTGAAATGACTTTAGTTTTGTGTCATGTCTGTGATCTGCTTTTTTTTTTTTTCTACAAAATTAAACAACTGAATGAACATCCTCCGAGGCCGGTGATTCCTTAATTTTTGCCAAGGGTTGTATATGTCTGTTGGCCTCCTGGGCATGCCCAGGTTGGATGCAGGAAATAATGTTATCATTATATGCATCATGGAAATTGGGAGTGTGTTTGCAATATAGTGTTTATAGTTACATATGCCTTGAACTGAGCTTGTTTCCAAATTTATTTAATTTCCGAAAATTGTGTCTGGCGGTCACCAAGGCCACAGGTGCCAGCTGCTTGTTTTGTACTTTATATGTTGATTGTATCTCTGAATAAATATTAAGATGGGTGTAGATGGGCTTGCAGCATCAGTGCAGTTTATTATTACTAGGTACAGTAATTGGTGCCATGGGCATGAAAACAGTAAGGGCTATGGTGAGCTGACATTTGACTCCAGTGACTTTGATCTTCACCCAAATGATGTCAGGGCAGATCCACCTACATGTGTGCCACATTTAGTCCAAATTGGATTGAAAATCAAATTCCTTGACCTTTGCCAAAATAAATTTTAAGGGCACCTAGTGAATCTTCATGTATGTGGCAAATTTGGTAGAAATCAGCTAAACAACCTGACAGGAGTAGTTCAGCAAATGGATAAGTAGACATGACTTTGACCCCAGTGATTGTCCTTTAGTAAATTTGACAGTGTTGGGCAATTCCCAAGCCCACCCCCAGATGTGTGCCAAGTTTGGTGCAAATTGGAGTAAAAAATACACTTTGGACTTTGACCCCAGGGATTGACCTTGCCTGGGTAGTTCCAGAACCCAACTGAATATACAACCCTGGCAAAATTCTGGAATCAGCGGCCTCGGAGGATGTTCATTCAGTTGTTTAATTTTGTAGAAAAAAGCAGATCACAAACATGACACAAAACTAAAGTCATTTCAAATGGCAACTTTCTGGCTTTAAGAAACACTATAAGAAATCAGGAAAAACAATTGTGGCAGTCAGTAACGGTTACTTTTTTAGACCAAGCAGAGGGAAAAAAAATATGGAATCACTCAATTCTGAGGAAAAAATTATGGAATCATGAAAACAAAAGAACGCTCCAACACATCACTAGTATTTTGTTGCACCACCTCTGGCTTTTATAACAGCTTGCAGTCTCTGAGGCATGGACTTAATGAGTGACAAACAGTACTCTTCATCAATCTGGCTCCAACTTTCTCTGATTGCTGTTGCCAGATCAGCTTTGCAGGTTGGAGCCTTGTCATGGACCATTTTCTTCAACTTCCAAAGATTTTCAATTGGATTAAGATCCGGACTATTTGCAGGCCATGACATTGACCCTATGTGTCTTTTTGCAAGGAATGTTTTTACAGTTTTTGCTCTATGGCAAGATGCATTATCATCTTGAAAAAATGATTTCATCATCCCCAAACATCCTTTCAATTGATGGGATAAGAAAAGTGTCCAAAATATCAACGTAAACTTGTGCATTTATTGATGATGTAATGACAGCCATCTCCCCAGTGCCTTTACCTGACATGCAGCCCCATATCATCAATGACTGTGGAAATTTACATGTTCCAGCATCATCACCTTGCCCAATGCAGATTCGAGATTCATCACTGAATATGACTTTCATCCACAGTCCACGGTTGCTTTTCCTTAGCCCATTGTAACCTTGTTTATTTTCTTTTTAGGTGTTAATGATGGCTTTCGTTTAGCTTTTCTGTATGTAAATCCCATTTCCTTTAGCAGGTTTCTTACAGTTCGGTCACAGACGTTGACTCCAGTTTCCTCCCATTCGTTCCTCATTTGTTTTGTTGTGCATTTTCGATTTTTGAGACACATTGCTTTAAGTTTTCTGTCTTGATGCTTTGATGTCTTCATTGGTCTACCAGTATGTTTGCCTTTAACAACCTTCCCATGTTTGTATTTGGTCCAGAGTTTAGACACAGCTGACTGTGAACAACCAACATCTTTTGCAACATTGCGTGATGATTTACCCTCTTAAGAGTTTGATAATCCTCTCCTTTGTCTCAATTGACATCTCTCGTGTTGGAGCCATGATTCATGTCAGTCAACTTGGTGCAACAGCTCTCCAAGGTGTGATCATTCCTTTTTAGATTCAGACTAACGAGCAGATCTGATTTGATGCATGTGTTAGTTTTGGGGATGAAAATTTACAGGGTGATTCCATAATTTTTTTTTCCTCAGAATTGAGTGATTCCATATTTTTTTTTTTTTCCCTCTGCTTGGTCTAAAAAAGTAACCGTTACTGACTGCCACAATTGTTTTTCCTGATTTCTTATAGTGTTTCTTAAAGCCAGAAAGTTGCCATTTGAAATGACTTTAGTTTTGTGTCATGTCTGTGATCTGCTTTTTTTTTTCTACAAAATTAAACAACTGAATGAACATCCTCCAAGGCCGCTGATTCCATAATTTTTGCTAGGGGTTGTATGTGCCAGGTATGGTGGACATTACATTGGGGGTGTAGGGACAGGAATCAAAATTTTAACCATTGACCCAGTGACCTTGCTCTATACTAAAACTAACCCTTTAAGGACACTTCCAGGGTTGGCTTTAATCTACGTTCCTAGCTTGGTGGCAGTCAAAGGCCCTCGGAAAAGAAGGGGAACAGACAGACAAATGTTACTCAAATTATTATTACTGTGTTCAAACTTAGTCATTAACGTTTTGTTGCACTTCATTTTTTTCAACCCTTGAGGCCACCTTGAGAAAAGTTTGGAAGAAAATCCATTACCTTATATAGTATTGTATTAGAAGTTCCTCATTTTCTCTCCTTGAGCTGTGCCAACTTATCGAAACCTTGTGGAACATTTATATTTCTTGTAATCATTAACTGTCACCTTTTATTTCTGTTTGTTCTCAGCTTATAAGCATTGGCTCCTCATATAACTACGGGAATGAAGATCAGGCAGAGTTTTTATGTGTTGTTTCCCGTGAACTCAACAACTCCACCAACGGCATTGTCATAGAGCCCACTGAGAAGGCCAAGGTAAACTCAACGTGACTCACTTCAGTTATAAACCATGAAAGCTTGAAAGTCCAGTGTGATAAGAAAGGAGTTTCTCTGTTAATATTGCTATTTCCTTCCTCATAGATCCTTCAAGAGCGAGGCTCAAGGATGTGAAGGGACCCAGATGAGTTAAATATCACTGCAACCAACAAAGCAAAACAAGGAAGGAAGAAAGGCAAAAAAAAAAAAAAACACCTCCAACAGCTTCTTCAGTTGTACCCATGAGTTTATCTACCTTCCTACCACCACTGCTGCCATCACCCCCTTCCCCAATGGATCTTTCCACTGTAGGGGCTCTGCAGTGCCCCGATTTGAATTCTCACTTTTCTCCTCCATCACAAGCTGCAGAGCATGTTAGCAGCAGGTCAAAAAAAAAAGAGAGTGAGCCATTGGTGGATTATGTCGCAACAGTTCAGGCTACACTGTCAGTTGTAGCCCTGTGTTAGCTGTCATTGGATGGATGCCCAGCACAGCGCTCCTATCACTCAACATCATCATCGCCACACCGTTGCCTGACAGGGTACTGCCTCTCTCGCACACATTCAGCAGAGGCGACTGAGCAGACAGCTGCTTCAGACATTCAGAACACATCAGCTGAATCCAGTATGAGGTGGACCATCAGCCCCTCCACCGTCCACACCTTCGAGGTGATGTGGAACACTTATAGGCGCTGCCCATTGTCCAGTCTTTCAACACGGCGATCCTTGGTCTTACAGGTATCTAGCCTTGGACGGCATCACTGACTCCTGGGGAGCTCGGTTTCATCACTTCATTTTGTCTCCAATTGGAATGTTTCAGTGCTTAAGGAAACAAAGGACTCAAAAAGACTGAACTACACCTGTGTACAATTTGTCAAGGCATGTGAGGAATCTATATAAATCTAAAAAATGAAATTATGTGGAAAAATTGAATGCAGATGGTGTAATTATTGATTTGTGTATAATAGTTGTCATATATTTACCTATTCTGGTGAGTGAGTCTGTTTAAATAATGGCAAAAATATCAGTTTTCATAAGCAGTTGACCACCCAGTGACACGGGTGGAAGTACATGGATGCAGTGCCTCTCTGCTTTCTGTACATGACTGAAATATCACAATTCTTCAATTTTCTCAACTGCATGTTCTCCGTAGTGTTCCTCAAGAATTCCTGATGTTTGTGAGTTTTCTTTTTTTCTTAAATGTTGTAGTTTGAGCTGTTGCATATCTTAAAATTGTAATTCTGATTTAAGAAAAGCTGCTCTTCTTGCCATTTGGCTAAGAAGTGTTTTATTGTGCTGCCTTCCCTCCCTGGCCATTTGCCAGTTCTTACCCACTTTGCACCCACTTTCTTATATTCTGTAGCACTTGTAGCCATTGATTTCCTTAAGTATCTGAGCCACAGTCATACATAATTTTATGTACAAGTGAACTTGCCCGATGAGAAGTGTGCTCAGTTTTCTCAGCTTTAGTGGGACGTTCAAAGTGAGGGAAGCCTTTCACATGTCAGGTGGCATTGTTTCTGTGCCAGTAGATAAGTAGGTACCAATTTGACTGAGGTTTATTTATCTTGGAATATACTTGAGATTAAATGAGCAATTCTTCACGATTATTCAACTGCCACACATGCTAGTTCATCCCCATGGTATCCTTATCTCTGACAAGGAGGTGGTTTCAGGTTCCATTTGTCTGTCTATTATATTTTTATTTATTTTTTTTAGCAGGATATCTCAAAAACGTATGGATCAAGTGTCATGAATTGTGGTAGACATGTAACACATGAAACAAAACAATGACCCAGTAGTTAAATTGTACTGAGGGAGTTACAGTATATTCACTTTTTTAAAGTTTCATCCTTCTTACGTTTGTTATCATGAAATAAATGAACCTTATTGCCTTATGATGTCCATAGAGGAAAAACTTAGCGTTCTTGCTTCATGACATCATAAACAATACATTCCTGCCTTATGTCAGAGGGAAACCTAGCATTCTTGATGCATGACTTCATTAAAACAACCTAACTTACTCCATTGTCATCATAAACGACACATTCCTGCCTTATGATGTCATGCCTTTACACTTTACAGTTGAGTATGACATCATAAAGATTTACAATTACCATTATTGCCCTAAGTGCATATATAAGCTAGATGGAAAAATAATTATTCTGTCTGCCCATGTCTGTTCGTTAGTGGATATATGCACTCTTTGAGTGTCCTATATGTTTTGTTTTGAACTAGTCCATATCCACATTAGCTCCTACAAGCTAGCATTTGGTGGCGCTGTTTTGCACGTGAACAATTATTGAGATTTGTTCATTTTAAGATGCTTTTCCATCTCTGTGAAAGTTCTGTTTTGTGTACTTGTAACAACATTGAAGCAACTTACAAATACTATACAAGTTTTGAAATAATTTTCTAATTGATTGTGACAAACCTTTATTGGTTCGTGTGCAAGCACAAATTATTTGGGCACTCTGTTCCATATATATATATGGATACTGTAATTAAGAAACTGTAGGGATATACGAGGGCTGTCAATAAAGTAACGGTCCTTTTTATTTTTTTCAAAAACTATATGGATTTCATTCCTATGTTTTTACGTCAGACATGCTTGAACCCTCGTGCGCATGCGTGAGTTTTTCCACGCCTGTCGGTGATGTCATTCGCCTGTGAGCACTCCTTGTGGGAGGAGTCGTCCAGCCCCTCGTCGGAATTCCTTTGTCTGAGAAGTTGCTGAGAGACTGGCGCGTTGTTTGATCAAAATTTTTTCTAAACCTGTGAGACATCGAAGTGGACACGGTTCGAAAAATTAAGCTGGTTTTCAGTGAAAATTTTAACGGCTGATGAGAGATTTTGAGGTGATTCTGTCGCTTTAAGGACTTCCCACGGTGCGAGACGTCGCTCAGCGCTCTCAGCCGCCGTTGTCAGCCTGTTTCAAGCTGAAAACCTCCACATTTCAGGTTCTATTGATCCAGGACGTCGTGAGAGAACAGAGAAGGTTCAGAAGAAGTCGGTTTCAGCATTTTAGCCGGATATTCCACTGTTAAAGGAGATTTATTTAATGAAAGACGTGCGGACGGGTCCGCGCGTCGCCTCGCAGCCGCCGCGACACTCCGCCACAGGAAAAACACCTCTGTTGAAAGCCTTAAGGACAAGTTGGAACATGTCCTGCTGTTAAACAATTTCTCATATACTCACTCCACTGAAAGCCATCAAAAGCCGCCTGGATTTTACAAATGGTTATCAACACGGAGGTGTTTTTCCTGTGCCGCCGCACCGCGTCGGCTGTGTCCCGATGCGCGGACCCGTCCGCACGTCTTTCATTAAAAAAATCTCCTTTAACAGTGGAATATCCGGATAAAATGCTGAAACCGACTTCTTCTGAAACTTCTCTGTTCTCTCACGACGTCCTGGATCAATAGAGCCTGAAATGTGGAGGTTTTCAGCTTGAACAGGCTGACGACGGCGGCTGAGAGCGCTGCGCGACGTCTCGCACCATGGGAAGTCCTTAAAGCGACAGAATCACCTCAAAATCTCTCATCAGCTGTTAAAATTTTTACTGAAAACCAGCTTAATTTTTCTAACCATGTCCACTTCGATGTGTCTCACAGGTTTAGAAAAAATTTTGATCAAACAAAGCGCCAGTCTCTCAGCAACTTCTCGGACAAAGGAATTCCGACGAGGGGCTGGACGACCCCTCCCACAAGGAGTGCTCACAGGCGAATGACGTCACCGACAGGCATGGAAAAACTCACGCATGCGCACGAGGGTTCAAGCATGTCTGACGTAAAAACATATGAATGAAATCCATATAGTTTTTGAAAAAAATAAAAAGGACCTATACTTTACGGACAGCCCTCGTATATAACGTGCACACAACATTCTAAAACACAAGGTTAAAAGGAAAATAAAATGTTGTTACAAGTGCAATTACAGATTCGTTATAGGAGCAACCTCATGTGACATTTGATTGACGTTTACGCATATCAGAGGAATATTTAAAACACCTCCTGCACTTTCGGACACATTTAAATTACTCTCATTCTTACTAAACCTCCATTCTAAAAGATAAAGTTACACCTGGTTGTGTGATCTCGCCATCACAGGTCCCCATCCTTTGTATTAAAGTATTATATCAGCATGAACAAAAAAAGAAGAGAAAAGAATGCATTTTGATGACAAAAGCTTTCTGTGTTAAGTGAAGCCACAGAACTTTCTCCCCCGCTGAATGTGTTGTGCAGTTCTCTTCTAGTTAGTAGAGACAGTGCACTGCTGATAACGCCGAAATTCGTCTCTGAGGAGCACTTTTCCTCCATTTCCAAAGTACCTCGGATGTTGTCTCCCCTCGTGCGTGTCTAGTGCTGTGCCTTTGACCCATGTTGTGCCCCAATCCATCATGAGGTGCCTCTTGTAACCTTGGGGGGGAAAAAAAGAAAAACCAAGTGGCACCTGAGGTATAGTACATGATGCAGTCTTTAGCGCCGTTTTTGTAAGGCAAACAAATCTGTTGTACCCCTTTTGTTTTTTTGTGTGGTTATATACGTAATAACGTATATGCTTAACTTAACCCGTTGCCTCATTTGTGCCAGTATTACCGAGCCCTTACCCTTTTGGAGAATGGTCTGTGTGAACACTCGTTTAAAGCAGGTTTCCTTCCTCTGCTTTTGTTTCAGTAAACTTCCAGTAATGCACTTATTGGAAAAAATGTGAGACTACAAAACACTATTTTTGCTTTTTTCCCCTCGTTCCACACAAGTTTCATTTCTAAATAATCCATTTTTACCTCTACCAAGGAGGTATTTTTTGGTGCTGTTTGTCTTGTCTTTTAGGAGGATTACACCACAAAATGTTAATCTAATTTTCTTGAAATTGGTGAAACTGAGGTATGGCCCAAAGAAAAATCTATTAACTTTTGGAGTGGATCCAGTTATGGAGCAGATCCAGGGTATCTTTTATTTATTTATTTATTTTTTGCATCGGGCATTTTTATGAATTTCTCAATCAATAATGCAAGAAATATCACACATTTGTAGAGTCCTATAGCTGTGTTATCCCTCAAGAAATTCACGAAAATCTTGAAAAACACCCTATCTCACAAATTTAAAGGAAGGAGAAAGCAAAAATCCTGGATCAGCCCTTTTAATTTTCGTTTTAAAATATTTTTTGTTGGCTCATACCCTGCTGTTTCACCAAATTCCAAGAAAATAGTAATTTTTGTGTAAATTTATCTCTAATAGTTCCAGGGATGTGTGTGAAATGTTGGGCAGAGGTTCTTGCTCTGGAGAAATCTCTAGTTTGATCTTGTTCACCAAATGTCAGTGCATTTATGACGTGGTGTAACCTGAGATCGATCTGCTCATCAACCTTGCAGTTATTGAGCGTTTAAAATAAATAAATACCTAAACTGCTTTCATCATTATTTGCTGTTGCCTGCAGGTTACAGGTAATATGTGCAATTGTAACAAATCTGCAAAAAATAAATCACAACTTTTATTAAAAAATGGGGGGAGGGTTGAAACGGAGAGCATGCATTGTTCTATTATGTCCTGTACTGGAATTGCTTGGCCCTTTGTGTTTGTGCATTGTGTATGTGATGCATGTTGTGCGGGAGCAGTGAGAAGGTGTGGCCCTGTGTTGGTGTACATTTCACGTGTGGAACAGTTGGTCTTGCACATATTCTCAAATCCATGTTCCATTTCTGCTTTTGTATCTCCTTATGTCAAATTAACCAAATAGTACACAAAGAATAACTCAGTTTGTGCACCAATTAACCCGACTAACAACCAATCAAACTGCAGAACAGCAATATAGAATCTATTCAACCTCTAGATCCATCTGCAGAAATAAATAAATTTTAAAAATACAATAAATCAGTGCACACTTTGCATGCATTTGTGGAGATTCGCACTTGTACACTCCATTTAGATGTGTTGGGATTGCCATTTATTAACAGATGCTTTGTGTTAATTTAACACCAGTATTGATGTCAAATGTGAATAATGGTCAGTGGAGACTGGAGAAATGCTTGGAAGCTGACAAAACATTTTGTCTGATTGTTCACTCACTTTTATTTATTTAGGATTTTTTTTCGAGTTTTGTGTCTACTGATGTTTCTTGACATGTACAATTTTAACAATATCCAGTCTGGTTTTTTAATCATAAAATGTGTCCGTGTTTTAAAATGTGGCTCAGAGTATTTGTGCTTTCATTATGTTCTAAACATCCAAGGATGAATGTGAAGAAACCATGTTAATTCTGAGAACAGTAGTGAGATGTTAAAGTTGTGATTGCTTATTCCCAAGAATGGCTCCAGGTTTTATAGAATGAACACAAAGTGGGTGATGGCTAAAAGTAGAAATGAGGTTGACGTGCTTGTAAAGTTTCTAATTTTGCACTGGTATGCCTGCTGTACATTGATACCAGTGTGGTTACTGTAAACAGTGGACCACAGTAATACTTTTGCAAATATGAGAATAACAGTCATTGTTGGCTGTTTTGTTGATGTGCCGCATGCAAAACATTGCGCCTTACTGGGGTTACAACAGCAAGTTGTAGTAGCATGAGATAAAAGATGCTGTCACATTATTTTTCAAACCATAAAATATCCACATTTTCCAGCATTTAGAAGAAGCTGAATATTATAGCAAAAAAATGGAAAATGAAGACATCAGAGAGCTGATACAAACCCTGAGTTGCACCCTGGGATATATAGCCATGTACGATAGTTCACATTATTAGTACATGGAAGCTTTTGAGTGTGCACAGTTCTGTTTACAAAAAAAGCTATGGTGATTATTTGTTTCATAGACTCCTCCAACCAGGAGTGCCGAAAAGGGGAGACTAAGGAGAAGGATTTTAGGGGCGCATGATGGACAGGGACCCAGAGAGACCCCAATACAATTCTAATACTGACAAAATAATATGACACTCAGTTATAAACTTAAAATCACACATATATTTTATTTACAATGTATTGTAACACTTTAAGTTTATTTGCTTTGGAAACATTTCTCAACGCTCACCCCCCACCCCACCCCAATCCCATATTTACATTAAATGGTTCAGTCCACCTGATCCCTCAGATTGCTGCAGACACTTTTCACAGACGAGTGCAGGAGGAGAGGCAACACAGCTCGGAAAGAAAAAAAAAGCTTAGGAGAAAGAAGCGAAGGGTGGACAGTATATCACCCAGTTCTTTCATAGGCAAGATGGGTCTGTGATGGAAGTTTCTGAAACGTTAGCCTCTTGTCTATTCCTAACTTTATCCCTAAGCTAGCTCACTTTTCTCCCTATGTTAGCTCATATTTCTGAAAGAAAACTCTGGATTTATACATTTCACTGTTGTTTTAATTAAATAATCAATGCAGGCAATCGTTTAGAAAGCTGCCCGGTCAAAAAAAGACTCATGTTCCACACAGACACGTGGGAAAGCAGCAGCACGTCTGTCAGTACTCCCCCAGGCCCACCTGAACAAGGCCAGGAACCCCTGAGGTGTGTTGAATTTATCGATGTTATGGAGAAAAAAAAAACCCTTCAAGAATAAAAAATGTTATGCATTTTAAAAAAAACAACCTATAGTCTGTATTTATTTCAGAACAATTTTAATGGTTTCAGAAGCATCAGTTATCACTGAAATATAATGTTTGGTCAGTAGTTTGGGGACTGTCCCCCTGCTTTGCAATAGGAATAGAGAACATTTCTGCGGTGTGCAGACTGGGTGATTGCTCTCAATCCAATCAGAGAAAAGTAAGTCCCTTCGGCTTCTCCCTTGTTTGCACTCGGGGTCGCCACAGCAATCCAAGGGGGATCTGCATGTTGAATTGGCACAAGTTTTACGCCGGATGCCCTTCCTGACGCAACTCCACATTACATGGCGAAAAATCCAATCAGAGAAATGTTTACATTTTTCTGGAAATCAGATGATTAATAGCAACAATCAGCCTCATATATGTATTTTTGTTAGTCTAGAGTATCAGTCTTGCACCAAATAATTGAATCTAAATGAATTTCATTGTTTTTTCAATGCTTCCCCTAACAAGTAACTTGTCAGCACATTACCATCTGCATCTTTGACCACCCTAACCTGCTGTACATCCTTTCCAGCTTGGTCCCTTTGTCTGGCCAGACCTGGTAAGACCTTTTCTCCTTCTTTACTATTCAGCTTCTTGTACAGCATGTTGTAGGCCTTTTCCTTAACTTTTGCCACTTCTCTTTTCACCTTACACTGCATGCCCGTGTGCTACTGTCTACTTTCTTCATCTCTCTCACTATTTCAAGTCTTTTTTGCCAACCTCTTTCTCCTTATGCTTTCCTGGACATCTTCGCTCCACCACCAAGTCTCCTTGTCTTCCTTCTGCTTTCCAGATGTCACACCCAGTACCTTCCTAGCTGTCTCTCTCACCACATCTGCAATACTTTTCCAGTTGTCCAAAATTACTTCCTCTCCTTCCAGCACCTTTCTCACCTCCTCTCTGAATTTCACAGATGTCAGAGTTGAAATCTGTAAAAAAAAAAAAAAAAAAAAGCAAATCAGTTAACTAACACAGAGAATGATCACGCCAGAGACTGAATTTCATTTCCTGATCAGGGAGAGCCAGCATGATCCCTCGTCACTGTCCGTCAGTCAGCTCTGAAGGGCCCGCCCACTTTGCTCCTGAATTTTATTAACACACAGACATATTACAAACAATATACAAGGCACAGCTGCGTTTCTTCAGTCACTTCATACTTGTATCACTTCGCACCTGGAAGGCGCCCTGCAGTCTTGCTCAGACAGATAGTAATTGTTCTTCAATTGAGACATTACAGCGCCAGCCTCAAACTAGTGTATAGGCTGTGTTATTCTCTGCTCAAGGCCGAAATATTAATCTGTGTTCGACAAAAACATAGCTCTAGCAAAACAGTCTGCACATTCATTCACCAACAAATGTTACTTTCTCATGGGAGCAGTTGTAATCTGTGTTCAGCAAAAACATAGCTTTAGCAAAACAGTCTGCGCATTCATTAAGCAGAAGAACAAATGTTACTTTTCTCATGGGAGCACTTGTAATGATTATTTCAACAGTTCAGTTTATATTACTGTTTTAACAATGAGTGATTATTTAGAAGAATAATGGTGCATGAACTCTTACACATGCATATATGTATATATGGAAAACAGAAAAACAGAATCAAAACAAATGAAAGGCAGTTCATCAAAGTAAAGGCATCAAAGTAAAGACAAAGACATTAATATTTGATGATAATATTGACAATATATAGAGAACTCTATCATTATTCCCCCTGTTTATCGGATTTAATGTACATGTATGTACATTAAATTCGGTAATGTACTACATTCTCAACATCATCACTGTAGAAACGTCAGTAAACTTACAAACAGTGTACCTAACCATCATTTTACCCCGTTTGGATGGGGTGACATGATTCAGCATCCAATAGCAATAACGCAATAGAGTAACGGGCCAGTAATAAAACCATTAACTGTGGTGGAAATCATCATTGAGCCATTGATCAAGCAAGAGGACAAATCACAATACTTAGTAAGATAGTTACCCCAGAACATTCAGTAGTAAGAATTTAAGGAAGCACATTCATCATACAACACAATTCAACATTTTCCATCAGATACAATCTGTCGAACACCATTTATTTGTATAAATATTTAAACTGATTGATATTTGGACATCATTGGAGTTTCTCAGGTAGCTTTTTCCAATTTTTTGGCCACAAATAGAGACACAGAAGCATTTCCAGGTCATCCTTGCGCCCGCAATTTTTAAAACGATACAAACCACTTAAATTATATATCTCGTTGCATAAAATATCCTTGAATTCTGAGAGGTACTTGCTTAATTTTTTCTCTTTTTTTCTTACTTTATACATCAATCGAACAGTCTTAAATGAAATCATGTCACGAAGTTTTAAAATCTGTGATGTAATAAACAGTGGATTGGTATGATCCTGATAACCTTCATTATGAATTATTCTTAATGCCCTTTTGTGAAGGTTGAATAATGGTTGTACTGTAGTTTTGTAGGTATTGCCCCATACTTGCACCAAGTCAAGTAAGGTGCAATCAATGTGCATTACAGAGTATGTAGTGATTTATCATCAAAATGTGCTTTGCCCTGCTTAATATTGCCGTACGTTTTGATACTTTCTTTTGACTATGTTGAATATGTGCTTTCCAATTGATCCTGCCATCGATGACCACACCTGACGACTTGTTCTCTTTGACAGGTTCCATATTTACCCCCTGTATGTTTAACTGTATTCGTCCATCTTTTTTATGGTTTCCAAATAACATTATTTTAGTTTTTAGACCAATTTAATGACAGTTTGTTCATATTGAACCATCTCTTCAACTTATCATTTCTGATCCCAGATCATCTAGTAATTGTTGCAAATTATCCCCTGAACAAAATAAATTTGTAACATCTGGAAAGAGGACTGTTCCAAACAGATCTGAGACTTTACATAAATCACTGATATACAATATGAATAACTTTGGTGCCAACACATAACCCTGAGGAACTCCACAAACGATGTCCAGATATGAAGAACAGCAGTCCCCAAGTTTAACAAACTGTTTCCGGTTTTGTAAATAGCTTTTAATCCAATTCAAAGCCACTTCTCTGATCCCATAAAGCTCCATCTTTTGAAATAATATGTTGTGATTGTGTCAAAAGCCTTTTTTTATGTCAACAAATAATCCTATCACTATTTTCCTTTGGTCCACATGTTTATTAATCTTTTCTATTGCATCTAAACCCATATTGACTATCATTAAGCAAGTTGTGTTGTTCACTAAATTTATCCAATCTGTTATTGTAAAGTTTTTTCCAATATCTTTGAAAATTGTGACACTAGAAAGACACAGGCCTATGGTTAGTAAAAAAAAATGCTTGTCACCAGATTTGAATAAAGCTATCACTTTCTTCTGGTCTGAATTGTAACATGATTCATATTTTTTTTTATACCACCACACAGTAAATGCCACAATTACAGCAATAATTG
This sequence comes from Thalassophryne amazonica, assembly GCF_902500255.1. Lineage (NCBI taxonomy): Eukaryota > Metazoa > Chordata > Actinopteri > Batrachoidiformes > Batrachoididae > Thalassophryne > Thalassophryne amazonica. The sequence continues at coordinate 43,681,024 of NC_047120.1, read as the reverse complement.
TCAAAATCATCATCAGGGTGCGAAGTTTGTATCCTGCTCTGACAGCAAAGCTCTCCATAGCTAAAACAGTGTTTTGAACAACCTGTTGATATTTCTCTCCTTCTGTCCCTGTGTTGTTGTTTTGGGGTTTTTTTGTCTTTCAAGGGACAGAGAGAAACTACAGTTCTGATCTTAAAGATGTCTTCTTTCTTTGGTGACAGTTCAAAGGTGCAGTTTGTCTGGGCTTAGGGGCTGAAGGTGACAGTTCACAGTCTCAGTTCAGTTCAGCAAGGGACTGAGGGAATCTGGAACTTTTTTTTTATGTTAATTCCCTTCAGCTGTAGTGCATAAATCTGTACTATCATCAGTATGTGTAAGGCATGCTGCAAGTGGAATTAAAATAATGTGTCATGTACTCTGTCCTGTGCCCTGTTCTTGACGTTTTCTTCAAACACAGGTGCACAGGAATAGAACAGGATTCTCTTGTCTCCCATTCTCAAAGATGCAGTTTCGTCTGCTTTTGTCTCCTGGTCACGTCAGTGCTGTATTTCAAGCTTGTAGTACATCTGCTTCTGATCCTGGTTCAAGTTGACAGGTCTCTCCTTGGTCACAGCTGGTTACTAGTCTGCTTCAGGACCCTGGTATCTGCTTCAACCTCTGGTCTGTGTCTTTGTTCACTCCTGGTCACTCTCTGTCTCTGTTATGACGTGCTTCCAGCCGTTGTTGGGCCCATAGGCCATCAGCCGACACTGTTACACGTCACTCCCCTTGTCTTGTTCGGGATCTTTCAGGTATCTTTGTCTTTTGCAGTGGGATAGATGCACCCAAGATGACCTCTCTGCAATTTTCACTGCAGTGGGGGTGGTTAGCAGCACTTGGAATGGACCTTCCCACCTCAGAGATGACCAGTTCTTTCTCTTAATAGTCTTTATCAGCACCCAGTCGACAATCTGGATCTGATTCTCAGGGCCCTGCACAGAAATAGGAGAGTCTGGTATCTTGTTAGCGTGTATGACATTCTTATGGGATAACACACGTCTCATATAATCAACTAATCCCTCATCCTCACTATCAGGCCCAGCTATTTTCTGTAAATCTGGTATTCTGTAGGGCCTGCCATACAAAATTTCGAATGACGTAAGGCCAGTCTCTGAGTTGGGTGTATGCATATGCATGTACAGTTTCACCAAATCCAAACAATGAACCCACTTTTTCCTATTTTTTCCCATACATTTTCTGAGCTTACTTTTAATTGTCCCATTTGTTCTTTCCACTAAACTTGCACTTTGAGGATGATAAGCACAATGTGTTTTTGCATTTATTTTCAAATGTTCTATTAAATGTTGGATGATTTTATTTACAAAATGTCTCTAATTATCACTGTACATTGTTTCAGGTATTCCATGTCTTGGAATTATGTCTCTACAAAGTATCTTTGCAACTGTTAGAGCATCTGCATGTTTAACAGGGAACACTTCTACCCATTTGCTATATGCATCAATCAATACTAGGCAATGTTTCATCCCTTCACATCGGTTCAATTCAATAAAATCCATATGGATTATTTGGAACGGGTATTGATGTGTTGGAAATTTTCCTCGTATTGGCCTCTCATTCCCCTGCGGGTTGTGCTTTGCATAAATTAAACATGCTCTGCAGTAATGTTTTGCATATGCCTGAAATCCAAACGTCACAAAATGATTATTAACCAGGCCAGTCCATCCCAGCCATAGAAACAGGACATGGTCCATGACTTAGGACAGCTGCCCACTTGAAAAGGCTGCGGGGCAGGACTGGTTTGTTTGAGGATTAGGCATACACACCATTAGCGGTTTGGTAGACATTGTGACGCATTAATTTGCCAAAATTGATTGATTGGATGAATGATAAGCATTGATTAATATCAATTATTACGTGCAGGCCAATCTTAATATGACAATTCAATTCCTGACAATGATCCAATACTCCAATTAGATCAATACACTGCCTACCATGTGGGCATACGGGCAAATTTGACCCCACCGCAGTACCCCAGTGCCATATCCTCATGTCCTAGTGAGTCAGAGCGTCACAGAGACAAGGTCGAGTAATCATGACTGGGCCTGCCTTAGGTTGTCCCAGGGTTTAAGATGGGATCTTACCCGTCATGGGCTCGCAGCCTTCCATACTGGGCAGGGGTTCCAAGGGGTAGGGGAACACCCATTAAGATGTGTCATGTCTTGCACAGAACATCAAACATGCAGGATCAGTGAAAGTGAATTGAAGTATCTTTTAGCAAATCATCCCAGAATAGATCTGTTGGATTAATCAAATGCTTAAACACCAATAATAAAATAGAAATAATGACAGAATCAGATACATAAACAATGTTGGTTTGCAGGAATAACTATGGGTCAGGATGAACAATAATCATGTGAAAAGTTGTCCAACAATCTCTATCCTTTAAGGCCTAACTTAATCATACATCAACTAATAATTAAGAAAGCACCTCAATGGTCATCAATGCTTTATGAAAGCCTGCAGCTTCTTGTTCGATTTGCAGCAGGGGTTAGTTGCATCTCATGAGAGTTCACATTATTTCAATCGGAACACAGGATGATCAAAATATTGAGTTATTATTATTTGTTGCTTCTACATTGCTGTCAATTCACCCTCACCAACATTAATGCGTCTAACAGGAGCTCAATAAACACGTTACAGTCATCAACACTGTTTTTACTTCAACATTCTTAATCCAACTGTCACTTGCACATACATTCTGTCCACATATCATACAACCTTCTGCTCTGCTTTTCGTCTGGAGTGATAAATTATACTTTGTTTCCAAAACAAACCCGGTTCAAAAATAGAACACTGAATGTATTTGGTAAAGTCAATGCAACGTAATGCAAAACAACATTAAAGCTGGAATTGATTACATCAAATAAAAATTTAACAGTAACAAACACTTTTAAAACACTAGTATCAATTACATGTAAGCAATTACATGTAAAAACCCCTGTATTTCATGTGTTAAAGCACAACAAAACATTGCTGCAGTGTTTCTCAATTTCTCAAGTTGTCAAGTTGTGGGGGTGTGGAGTGGCAGGGAGAGGAGGAGGAGGAGGGAGCATTTAGAGCTTCCCTCAGCAGCTGTGTGTATACACGCTCCTCCTCCAACACCCCAGACCAAGAACAGAATACCACAACTGCTACAACAAACAAGCAAAATAACCCAACTCTTCTCAAATAAAAACCCAAAAAACGTCCACAGGTCCAAAGAAGACCTGTGTTACATTACACGCAACATATTATACACACATGTAGACACGTAGAACTCAACGGAACTGTTAATTACAGTGGACTGATAGGAGACTTTTTTCTCTTTCGCCAACCTTCTGTCAGGCTGTTTGGGGCCCGGAGGTCAAGAACCGGGTATGCAATCACAGTCTCACTATCAGTTTTTAATAGACCTCAGAGAATCTACCACAACCACTGCTCCCTTTTGTCTGTTATGTCATCAAAAATAATTAGTGGATCAGTCAATCGACAATTTTTCAATCTTTTAGCAGTATTTAATATGTATACTGGGGAACTGATTCACAGAAATGTTTTATAACCCAAAGTCTTTATTGCCTAAATGAGCCTGTTTCCAGCAAGTTCATGAATACTCGCTGGAACTCATTGATCTAATTGGTCAGTTCCACAGTAGCTCATTCATGATTACTGAGGCAAGATTGGCCAAATACTGCAATGTTCAATTGAATCAGTCAATCTGAATTTTCTTCTTTTTTCCCCAGACAGAAAAGAATCAACCCACCCATGGAGCGCCTTGGGGCAACTGTTTGTTGTGATTGGCGCTATATAAGAAAAAAGTTGATTGATTGATTGATTGAAATTTCAAACCAACACCACACAAAAATATATCACACAACAATAAATTCAATCATTAATCACTTTACTGAAATATAATCTTGATCAGCTTTGCTTAAAATCTGTTAAGTAGGCGAAACTAACCAACTTTTACACCTTATCCAGTGTACAAAAATCAACCATATTTTAACCACTTCATCCCAGTTATATGATCATTCAATATGGAAAGTAGGAAGATGATAGTATTTATTGTCTTTGAGTTATCATCTTAACAACTGAAAAGTTTTATTTCATCAACAGATCTATTTCAGAATTCTCCCTCAAAATACTCTATCTTTTACCCTGGACACCAACTCACACTCATATACATGTACAAAATTGATTAATGTGCACTTATTTCTCAGTATCTTAACTCCACACTTTAAAATGTTTGAGGAGCCAGCAACTGTGACCTTGACAGTTTTATCTAAAACAATTCACAATAATTACACACAATCTGTCTATATAGCGACAGCAGAATAAAAGTAAGGAAAAATTGATAACAAGTATAATCTTCTAGAAAAGAAAGAACTGCAACCTTATGTACATAAACAAAATTCATGTTGAAAATGAAGAACTCCTTTGTTTCTCATGTACATTGTGATTTCCAGATTTTTTTTTTTTTTTTTTTTTTTTTTAGATTATGTCTCTCACAGTGGACATGCACCTAAGATGAAAATTTCAGACCCCTCCATGATTTCTAAGTGGGAGAACTTGCAAAATCGCAGGGTGTTCAAATACTTATTTTCCTCACTGTAGAAGTGCCAAGCTTGTGGTATCACATTCAAGAAGACTTGAGGCTGTAATTGCGCCCAATGGTGCATTAACAAATACTGAGCAAATGGTTTTGGTTTTTTTTTGTTGTTTTTTTTAATGAATTTGCAAAAATTTCAAAAAACGTTTTTTCATGTTGTCATTATGGGGTGTTGTGACTAGAATTTTGAGGGAAAACTGAATTTATTCCATTTTTGAATAAGGCTGTAACATAAAATGTGGAAAAAGTGAAGCACTGTGATACTTTCTGGATGCACTGTATTTTTGTCAAAAGAAGATGAGGATAGTCAGCCCGCATCCTCCTTCAGACTCCTCCTACTCAGCCGCATCCTTCTTCAGACTCCTCCCTCCCTGAGTGGGTGGAGTTTGCGTGATTAGCAGCCGCTAGTCGTCGAGTCCTTATATACAGAGACGTGACGCGTTCGTCGGGTTGTGGATAGACTGGATTTGTTTACCAGCGGTAAAAGGTGAGCTGTAGTATATTTTACCGTTAAACTTGTTAAAAAATTTCCCCTTCACGTCGCTTACTCTTCTGTAATTTGCCGAGCTGCGGTGATGTTAAAGGCATTCCCGTATCAGTTAGTTTGCGTCGATTTTTTTTTTTTTTTGCCTTTTAAAAGGCGTTAACTCGAGTTTAACGATGGAGTAACTGGTTGTGTGTTCAGTGGGGTAAAAGAAGGAGGGTCTCACCGTTAAACTAAGTGAAATAAATTCAGTTTGCCACGTGAGTGAACGTGGAACTAGCGTGGGTGGGTTCTGTTTATTTTGGCACGCATTAAATAATGTATTTATCTGTGGTGATTCATGAACATCAAGAATATACAGGAAAGTGTGTATATATATATATATATATATATATATATATATATATGCATGTATGTGTGATAATGCATACTTTGAGTGTGTATTTACTTTTGTGAAAACATTTTAGGGGGGATGTTGGACTTAAACAGAGGGGCTATTCATTTTGTGTTTCTCACAAGTGGATATGCTGGCCAAGTTTTCCTACTGTCAGTGAACACATCAGACCTGTTAACTCGATCACAGCCTGTCTTTCACTTGTCAAGTCTTGGCTGTTAACTAAGTTTGTTAAATGATTGGATAAACCCAAGTGGTGTTTCTGGTTGTAAAGTTAATTCATCTATGCTTTTTAATTTGAGTAGGTTAATCCATGTCAGCCAATTTTGTAGTCAATGACTCAAAAATATTAATTTTATTTAGAAATTCTATGTAAGATTTACAACAAAATACCATGTTAAAACATGTGCCTATATAATACACATCATGGAATTTCAAGGATGATACAAAAAAGTTGAAAGACTTATTTCCATTGTAGTTCTCTGTGCATGTGTATGGCTTCAATCACGCAAAAACCCGTCGCCGACTGAACGCCCCCCCCCCCCCAAAAAAAAAAACTCGGTCCGCCCTGCCTTCAGTGTGCTTGCGTCATCAGCCGCGGTTCACCAGTTATCACCTCGTTTCTCCTTAAAACTGCACTCCAATCATCTATCTCAGCGACAGCTATCTGAAGATTGTGTACAACAATCCTTTCCACATAAATTCAGCATTATTTCATCATAAGATGGAGGAAGCGATCAGAGCGCCACAGCTACATGCGCTGCTAGCTGTTGCATTCACTGCGCCTCTGTCATTTCAAAGCGTCACCGATTTATCGGCTCGTTGATGCTTAAAACGGCCTCGTTTCTGCTTAAAACTGACTTTAGAATGATTTAAGAGGTTTTACCTTGTCATCTGATGGTTAATAATCCGTTTGATCACTTTAGGTGAAGAGAGTCTGTCTCAGATGGTCCCAAATGACACATGCACAGTGGAGACAGGGCAGACCAATTTTTAGGGGGACGGTTCAGTCTGCGACACCGGGGAGAGCTGACGTTTGCTGTTTGGCATGCTTATGTGTTTTGGGTCAAGGATGAACACTGAAAATGAAAAGTTGATAGGACAATTTTTTTTTTTGAGAAATTAGCAATTTTAGCTAAACAATGGATGCTGTGCTGCAGTGCAACATGGGATATCGGGGTTTGATGTTTTAAATGTTGTGGATTATGTCTAACAGTGTTGCAGTTTTGTAAGTCAATGGGTTTAGTCAGTTAAGTCATGTTACTATTACCATGAGTGACTTGCATTTCATGTTGGTGTCATGAGTGAAATATTTAGTGGTTTTGATGTCTTCAGCCACTGTCTTTGTCAAATTAAAACCGTGTTCATGTGTACTGCTAACTACTTTCTGGACTCGTGCCATTCCAGCAGGTGTAAGTCATCTTTATATTAAAAGCACGAGTGTGTTGAGTGATATTAAGTTCAATGTAAGTACATAATATAATTGTAAATATGTTAAAAATACATGGATGACACAAAGTGAAAACACTTATTGTGGTCCCTTTAAAAAATAAATAAATAAAATGATAGTAAAAGTGGAAATAAAATTAGTGTGTGTGTATATATATATATATATATATATATATATATATGTGTGTGTGTGTGTGTGTGTGTGTGTGTGTGTGTGTGTGTGTGTGTGTGTGTGTGTGTGTGTGTGTGTGTGTGTGTGTGTGTGTGTGTATATATGTATGTATGTGTGTGTGTGTGTGTGTATATATGTATGTATGTGTGTGTGTGTGTGTATACCTCCAAAACACTTTCTAAATGTTACAACTTTGGAATGGTCTGCACAGTCTGAGACAAGATCAACTCTGTTTATCCCGAAGGAAATTTGGAGTCGGGTGTGGCTTCCTCGTTGTCTGCGGTGTGGAGATCTCAACCCCAGGGAGAGCGGTGGTGTTGGGTCATTGCCCTGCTTTCTTTGTGGATTTCAGGTTCTGTCTGGTGTTCAGTCCAGGTATCTGTGACCTATAATCATCTGCTCACTGGGCTGCTTCATACCTGCCTGCAGAGTGGTTGGGTGCAGCTGATCTGTGGCTGCTTCTTGCCTCCTGGTATTGTGTGATATTGATGATAGTCATTGTGCACATATAATCCCACTGGTGTATGGGCATGCTGTGCCCTGTGGTGTTCCTGTACCTTCAGGCCCACTATATAGCCATGGGGCCATACCTGCAGTTTGGAGCCATGTGGCACTGATGCAGCTCTTCACAATCACTCATGACTCAAAATATCACACACTTCAATGAATTATCTGTCATACTCTGCACATAGGTTTATAGCTTTCCTTCATATGTACATTCTAAGATTTTGTTTTCTCACCCTCTTTGTTAGAATTCTTATTGTTGAAGACACTATATATTTGTTGCTATTGTTTCTCATGTGGTGTCCCCCCCCCCCCCCCCCCCCCACACACACACACACCGTTAAATTATTGAGGGATGAGGCAGCAATCTGCTGCTGTAATATTAAAGTGTGCTGTGTTAATGGTAGCTCGCTATGACTCCCACTACAGTGAGACATACCAAGAAGGGAGGAGAAATACAGCCTCTGAAACATTCCACACAGTATGTGATTTGGGCTGAACTCTGGATGGTTTTCAATCTTGAATCTGGCTTCCAGTTCTTGAAGGGTGGTGCATACTTTTTGTGTCAGAACAGCACTATAAGGTTTTGGTGTGTGGGTTTTTTTTTTTTTTTTTTTTTTTTTTTTTTTACTGCATAAACCTCTAGAAAGTTGAACAATAATTCTCCTTCAGGACCACAGCTTTACACACTATCTGGTGGTCTTGTGCAGTAGTGGAATTCTGCACATCAAGTCCACTATGACAATACCTTCCCAATGTGTCCAGTAGTGCACAGGACAAAAATGCTCCTGTTCCGGAGTGTGCATAAAAAGGAAGACCTCATAATTTTCAGGCACCTACTAATCTATGAACAATTGTGGTGCAAGAATGTGCATCCATATCAGTTATGAATTTTATATTTAAAGGCTGCTGTCACCGTAGTGTTTACCATACGAATCTGACACTGGCATAAATATCAGTCCTGCTTTCAATTATTATATAAAGTAGCTGCTTTTTTAAAACCAGAAATGCTGCCTTGATTTATTCTTCACCTGAGTGAATGCCAGCTTTTACAGTTTAAAGTGAAATTATCTGAAAGTGGAGCTCCTGGTCAGTCTTTTATTTTAGAGACATCTTTTTGTTTGGTTTAAAAACAAGTGAAGGATGTGAGAGCTGAAAACTCTTCTAAAAGAATATAATGGTAGTCAGCATGTGACTATTATTTATATATATATATATATATATATATATATATAGCTAAATGTTTCTTTGCCTTCCTCAAAATTGGAGCCTAATCTGAAAGTGACTTTTTTCCAAGGTATGTAGCAAAAGTGATGACCAAATAACTTTAAAGAAGCCTTGGCTAAGCATAATAAGTTATCTGGTTTTCACAAGCGATAGGGCTTGGGTGGACAGATCTGTCAGCACTGGAGTGGTTTTTATCCTGACTTTCTCACAGGATATTTCTATTGCTGTTGCTAATCTGTCATGGAATGTCCTGTCCTCCCCAAATTCTTTTGACCTCTTAAGCTTGTTCTGTATTTGCATCTACTTGGGCACACCTTGAGTACTTTTAAAGACCCTTCAAACCTGTGCTATGCAGATAATGATCAGTTGTACATCTCATTTAAGCTTCAGAATGTGGTCCTATGGGAATACTTGTCTTCAAGAATTTCTTGTCAATAGTACAGAAACTGAAGTTCTTATCTGTGCCCCGCCCTACAGTGACTGAGAATGTCACTACTCTTCTATCTTTTAGCTCATCTAAATCTAAGTGTTGGACCAAGCCTTTAGTTTGAATAACTCAGTTGTTTTTCAATTTATGGAATACTGCTCATGTCAAGCATGAGGTGACCATACACCCAATTTTCTGTTGTCTGGATTAGCAACAATGGTGGTACTGTAGGGTTTTCCAGTACACAACTAGTGACTGGAGCCATTTTCACACGGATGCATGTTTGACATAGTCTGGTATTTTTAAAAAGTACACTGGGCTGGTAGTGTGTTCTTTTTATGCCATTCATGTACAGCCTATTATAAAGATGGTTGTTAGTGGTATTTGGTGAAAATTTGTATTTAACTACTCCGTTCATTCCTCAAGTAGCCTTTTAAAGGTGTGCCTCCTCCTCCAATTGAAATGATTGACAGACACTCTGCTTTTAACATTTTAATGACAAGGGTTATTTCAAAAAGTAAAGTATTTACTTGTTAACACTAGATAGTGTTAAAACTGCTCATTTGGTAAGGGTTAACATTCCACTTGGTGGTGTTTCTAAGTAGTGCTTTCATAAACACTATAATCCAAATAACACTAAGGTTGGGCAATTCGCCTGTTACCCTACAGCACCAGCTACAATATTAGAGGTCATGGGGATTGAGGGAAATATTTACATCTTATTCTTCTTAATATATGAGTGAGTTGCGGGAAAATTGATATTGTATTGTAGAAGAAACATTTCTGTACTATGCTGCTGCCTCCCTCCCTTGGACCAATTGACATTTCAAAGCAAAACTGGTTTCTTTCATAGCAGGCTTGAAATCCTTGTTACCACACAAAACACCAGGGCCCATATCCACAAAGCAGCCTAAAGCTTAAAATTAGCTCCTAGTGACGTTTATTCTAAGAAAAATCATAGAATTCCTCATTGTTAGACATTTCTCAGATTTGTCTCTTGGTAAGATAAATGTTGTTCACAAAGCACCTTAGGCCTTAAGAGAGCTCCTAAGGTGCCAAACTGGTAAGAGCAGGGAGGACGACTTTTAAAAAGCCTTTAAGCCCCTGTCGCACATCGCAAGAATGTGGAGGAATCATTCCGACATGGCAAATATTGCCATAATCCGACGCAGTCGGGAGGAAAAGAGGCATGGTCAGCCGTGGTCTGAATGCATCCGGACTGCCTCGTGCACACCTGCAGGATGCAGCCCAAACATATTTCAGATGACGCAGAATGCTGTCAGATGGCACCGACATTGGAGCTCTCACTCACGCAATCAAATCTCCACTCGTCCTTATATTCCCAGCGCTAAACTGACCTCATCAGTGTGTGTCTCACATGGAGTATGTGCGTAGAACAGGTGACCCGAGTGCTGGGTGTGTGTGTTCACAATGGCTGAACGAGCCGCATGTGCCTGCGTGTGTAGAGCAGGTGATCAAAGCAGTGTCCGAGTGTGTGCCCGAAATGTTCACTCAGCTGCATGTACGAGGTCTGTTAGAAAAGTATCTGACCTTTTTATTTTTTCAAAAACCTGATAGATTTGAATCACATGTGCTTGCATGAGCCAACCTTGAACCTTCGTGCGCGTGCGTAAATTTTTTCACGCCTGTCGATTGTGTCATTTGCTTGTAAGCAGCCTTTGTGAGGATGGGTGTAGTCTCTTGTTGGATTTTCTTTGCAAGGAAAATGGCGGAACAACTAGAGCAGCGCAACTGCATCAGATTTTCCCAGAAACTGGGTGACAGCCAGGTGGAAACCATTCGGATTATTCAGGCGGCTTTCGGTGACTATCCTATGGGCATCACACAGATTAAGGAGCAGTACAACCGGTTTAAAGACGTCCGCACAACGGTGGAGAGCACTCCGCGCTCCGGGCGGCCATCAACATGCTGAAATGACCGGATCATTTCCAAAGTGAACGCTGTGGTGATGTGGGACCATGGTATGACTATCCGAGAAATTGTGGAAGAAGTGGACATCAGTACTTTTTTGGCACATTCCACTGTGACAGAAGATTTGGCCATGAAAAGGAGTGGCGGCGAAATTTGTGCAGCTGCTGACGGAGCAAAAGCGCCACCGTGTTGAATTCTCACAGGACATGCTGGACTGCGAAAAATGATGCCCACTTCTTCCACCATTCGGAAGATTCAGATGGCTTTCGGTGGCTTTTCAGTCGTGTGACTATCCGAGAAATTGTGGAAGAGCTGGGCATGTCACAACATGTTCTGTGAGACTTCAACACGGAGGCGCTTTTGCTCTGCCATCGGCATGAATTTTGCTGCAACTCTTCATGGCAAAATCTTCTGTCACAGTGGAATGTGCCCAAAAAGTGCTGATGCCCACCTCTTCCGCAATTTCTCGGATAGTCACACGACGGTCCCGCGTCACCACAGTGTTCACTTTGGAAATGATCCGGTAATTTCAGTGTGTTGATGGCCGCCCGGAGTGTGGCCTGCTCTCTACCATTGTGCGGACGTCTTTAAACCGGTTGTACCGCTCCTTAATCTGTGTGATGCCCATAGGATCGTCACCGAAAGCCATCTGAATGGTTTCCACCTGGCTGTCGCCCAGTTTCTGGCAAAATGCAGTCGCGCCTCTAGTCGTTCTGCCATTTCCTTGCAAAGAAAAAAACGAGACTACACCCATCCTCACACAAAGGCTGCTTACAAGCAAATGACGCAATCTACAAAAATTCACGCATGCGCACAAAGGTTCAAGGTTGGCTCACGCAAGCACACGTGATTCAAATCAATCAGATTTTCGAAAAAATAAAAAGGTCGGATACTTTTCTAACAGACCTCGTATATGTGTTCATAAATGCTGTACCAGCCACTCCACCTGCGCACACGAGCACAGGAACTGTCCACCCAAAGAGCGCGCAAACAGGCTGACACCTCTGTGATCACCTGCTCTTAGTCCGATTGGAAAAATCCCTTAGGCGTTTGATCAGTATATACTTGTATTGCTAGATTTTATTTGTTTGGCTGGATTCGTAACTGCTGCTGATTGTGTTGGCAGTGCGCAACTTTCAGATGCAGCCTGTGGACCTTATCTTTAAAATTTTTTTTTTTTTTTTTTGTCATTTTACTTGATACACATCTTAACATAACTGTAGTTGGATTATCATTGTGGGACAGCACTTCACATGGGATTTATTTATAAAACAGATGGTTGCCAGCACATAGCGCAGCCAGGTGAAAGGGACTTCACCAGCTGTCTGTGCTGCGCTGTGGAGCGCGAGGTACCAGAGGTGAGTTACATGTTTGTCATGTGTTGGGCAAACATTTCCACATCATACCTGCTACAAACGTAGGAAGTGAACGTGTAAATAATACCTGCGTTACAGTGGTAACATCCCATTCAGCTGTGTTGCGGCGCTGCACTGAGCCTCTGGCTGGGGTCCAGTGGAGGTGGACAAATGTGGCACAACGTGTCCGCAGGCTTCGCTGTGACCGATCTCAGAGCTCAATCAGCCTTGATCAGGTCGTCTCAGATGCTGTTTTGATGTCATCAGAATATGTAAATTGCAGTCACATGGTTGTCAGATTACACATGGATTGTTGTCGGATAGGTGTCCCATCTCGATGGCGCCCGGAAAGTTTTAACGTGCATCACACGTGGCGCCGCCAGCCGATTTTGACCAACTGGCGACTCTCACAAAAGCCTGTCAGAACGTTTTGGAACTGAAATCCAACACTTTTTGCATGTGCTGATTCATCATTCCAATACCACTCTGCGTGATTCCAGCTGTGTGTGATGGGGGTATTAAGCAGGCAAGAGTGGAAGGAGAGAGATTCTCCATATGTGGAATGACAGTGATTCAGTAACACGCTTTCGGCTTGATCGTACAGGGATAATGTTTGTGGTTGACCTCATGAATGAGCTTACATTTCCCACCCAGCGTAATGACGCTTGAGATGAAGGTCATAACATTGTGATCCCTGGCTACGGGAAAATGTAAATACAGATTTGTGTGTGTATTTAGATGTTATATTTGTACATAGGGGCTTCCATTTCATTGTTCTATAGTATTTTATACCTATAACTATTTATACCTTTTTGTTTTTTTACTTTGTTTACACTCACAAAGGAGAAGCTCTCTCTAATCCCATTGTACATTTTGTATAATGACAATAAATGGCATTCTATTCTAAACTCTAACATTCATACAGTTCAAAGTAAGCAATGTCAGCAGCCAAAGCTTGAACTCACCTGTTTGAGAAGAACTTTACTTGTGCACTGTAATCTCTGCTCTCGCTTTGGATTGCAGCATGAAACCAGCGCACCGCACAGTTACCAGCATGGAGCGTAAACATAATCATCTAATAATATAACTAGTGTGTTGTCCGTGGGGATCCATGGGCTCTAGTTTGGGTAGTGTTCATAAAATAGGTAGCTGACATTTTTCAAGGGTGGTAATAAATTATGCTGAGTTTCTATAATGAATTGGAATGGTGTGTGCTTTCAGAATGGTTATAGGACTTTAGAGTGTTTAGGCGAACTCATTCCTGTTTTTCCTGTTAAGTAATTTGTTGTCTTAATGCATTTATACATTGTTTATCTTTTTATTAGAATATACACACTTTTAAAATGAGCAATTTCTTTATTTTAATCTATTATTACTTCTATTTTTTTGATATTTGATTTTTAAATGGACCACAATGGAAATGAGTGTTTTCACTTCGTTGTCATGCATGTATTTTTAACGTACTTACTTGGGATGAGCGAGTACACTGTGTAGCCATTGAACCATCTAAATTATCTGTACTCGGAGTGGGCGGGTCTATAACCGGGGGTGGGCGTGGTTTAACTGAAAATGGGCAGGGTTTAAATCGGTACATTATTTTAAGCCTGAAATTGATATGGATTGATCAGAAGTTGCTATATTTATTGTTTATTTGAAAACTATTTACAGAACAGCCTCAAATTTGAGATTCAAATCAATGATTTTGATCACAAAAGTAAGAACTATTTACAGAAGTCTTTTTATGAACTCGGAGCATGAATATTCTTAAGTGTATGAATAACAAAACAGCCTCAGAATTGACATTGAATGTAGTAGGAAATTATGAGGTATGCATGAACAAGAATTGTCACTCAACACTTCTTTTTATTATTTTGTGATTTTTTTTTTCCCAACTTATTTTTACTGCCTTAGGCCCCTTTCACACTGAATACGTCAGATGCATCAAATGCGTCAAAAATCAGTCTAAAAAGCATTATTTTCAATGAGACACGTTACTTTTTAGATGCGTCAAAAGCTGAGCTAAAGCGGCGCTTCTGACGGGAGAGCGCATTGCCGCTTGTCGGCAGGCTGACGCAGTCAAAGTTCAATCCAATCGAACTTTCGATGCTCTGAGCTGTAACGTACCTTTGCGTTGTCCAATATGAACGACGCGTCGGGCCCAAACACGGAAGACTAGTGGCAGAAACCACTGACCTCTACAAAACGGATTGGTGTAGAAACCACTGATCTCTACAAAATGGATCGGTGCAGAAACCACTGATCTGTGCAAAACATGCGTGTCACAGGACTGCTCATTTATGGAGCAGTTTTCTGAAGAAAAATCCTTCGAAATGTTTGTTACCTCAGAATTTCTGATTACTGTTAAAAAAAAGTTTAGAACACTTGTAATTAAAATAGCTAAATCAATAAATGGTTCTTTAGAAACCTTTCATCTGTAAATTAAAACCACCTGTTATTTCAGATTAGATTTCTTGTTTAACATGGACATTTATTTTTAGACAAAATAACATGGAAATTTGTTATCAAGACAGTCATTTCTAAAATATGAATTTGAGCACAATAAGTGGAGAGCTTCTACATGTGCAAATGTCTTTTGACTTTGATTCGTGGACATTTTTAATGATCCGTTCAGTTATTGTTAAAATGAAACAGCTTTTTAAAAAAATTATATAGTTGCTGTTGAAAGAGCCTTTTATTTAGAAGCAGGTGATATGCTGGATTCTCAGGACCAGATGAAGGTCTCTTCTGCAGCTTTTAACTCTAGTGTTGCTGAAGACACTTTTGTCCTATTTTGAAGAGCAGAGATGTTTTCTTTCGACTGGACTTCGTGGTGTTCAGCTCATCAATGGAAGTTTGTCTGCACAGCAAATGTTCCTGATTGGGACAAATAAAAATATTTCTTTAAATATAAAGAAACACTAAATAGTTTATATATTAAAAAGGGGGGAAAAAAACGGTAAAAAAATGATGGGAAAAAAAACGCCTGAAAAAAGTTATTTAAAGTTGAGCTTTGGTGGTGTCTTAAAAAAAAAAAAAAAAAAAAAAAAAAAAAAGCTGTAGCTTTATTTGGTAAAAATAGACTGAACCATTTAGAAAT
The DNA here is from genome assembly GCF_902500255.1 of Thalassophryne amazonica. Classification (NCBI taxonomy): domain Eukaryota; kingdom Metazoa; phylum Chordata; class Actinopteri; order Batrachoidiformes; family Batrachoididae; genus Thalassophryne; species Thalassophryne amazonica. Next base: position 43,665,359 of record NC_047120.1, on the reverse strand, counting down.
GAAAGCGTTCACTCAAATCAACTGTGCTAAAAGGCTATGCTAACGTTAGCTGATCATTAAACCTTCACAGCAGTTCAGTAAACGTCACGTTTATTTTTACATTATTCTCACCTCAATAAAGCTGCAGAACTAAACTCCGTTGGGCAAACTGGGACTTAGCATATATCCAAAAAGTGGGAGATTTCGGACTGAGTGGGTTTGCTCCATCACCCCGGCTGCCTGCCTCATTCTGCCCAGTGATGATGATGCCTGAAGGCCGTCTTCTCCGTGCGGGTCGGCCCACTGTCGCGGTTATTCAAGAATATGTAAAAACGTCATAGTATGGCAGGGACACTTTAAATACCATACAAACCAAAATGGAGGCGACTTGAAGAAAACCTAAGGCGTACTGAGAGAGCACCATGGGGGGAGTGGAGAGGGAGAGATCGAGATCAGTTCCTGTGTGAGAAACTGCAGATACGTGTCTGTGTAGGGAGGGGCGGGTGCTGTGAGTGATTGGCCAATCACAGTGCATAAAGACGGTCAGTTAGCCAATCAGAATTTTCCTTCAGCACAAGCACAGATGTTGATGGGTTTTACTCGTATCATGCTCATGCTTATCAAAAATGCTTTCTGTACCGGATACTCGTGAAATTAGTATCCGGCTCAACCCTAGTACTTGCAGTCGACTTACTAAATAACCTACCGCACACAGGCTTTTAATATATAGATATTTGGCATGTGAATGACGTGCATGCAAACATTTTCAACCTGTTTAACAAATTTAATTTTGCTGAGTTTCATTATGACATCAAATAATCCTTATGATTACACGTCTTTAATACAGTTCAGGTAATATGATGGGTTGACTCTTGTGTCCATTCATAACTAGGACAACTGTTTTTGTTGTTATAATTTCTCCTTCCCTTTGTGTGATGACCAATCACAGCTCTTGGACTGAGTCATACCGAACAGGGTCAACCCTGCCTCCTCACAAAATAGGAGTTTCTATCCCCTCCTTGCTCAGATTGGCTCAGACACCTCTTGGATTTCCTTGCCAGGAAATTTTAGGTTAAGTCAGGAGCGCTTTGAGTGGGCTTTGCGGATATGGGCCCAGGTTACTAAATTGCTCTGAAAAATCAAGTTAGCCTACGATGTCAAGGAAACATCTACACCACACACCTGATGGATTATTTTGCTGTTACAGGTAACCTCAAAGGTACTGAGGGCTACAAGGACATGGGCAGAAAAAGTACTTCCATCCCCCATAGAGCTACCACAGCAGCCTTGCATCTGCTGCCTTGCAAAAAATGACTCTGAGAGATGCGATGCGGGGTCGCCACCTCTACACGGAGGCCACTGCAGCTTTTGAGGAGGCCAGTGGTGAGCAGGAGAAGCTTCAGCAGGCCAGTGATTATGAATCTGAAGAGTGTGGACAGGGAGGTGAGCCCCAAAACTCCAATGGCATACCAGGAGAGGTCACTGCACCTGATGGGGGCTGGGGTTGGGTAGTCCTGGCTGCCACTGTCCTGGTACTTGCATTGACCCTGGCTTTCCCCTCCTGTGTTGGAATCTTCTACACCGACTTGCAGAATGAGTTCCACGCTTCTAACAGTGAGACATCCTGGGTACCGTCCATCATGACTTCGGCACTTCACGCTGGAGGTAATGTATGGGGAGACCAGGAGATGGGTTGCACAATTTGCTTGATGAATATTGACAATTCTTTAATTGGAAACATTCTGATAAGACTGAAACTTGCTATGTTAGTGGAATAAAGGCTTACTGTTTGGGATGTGACAACGTCACTTCAGTTTGTCTCTGCATCAGGTCATTTGCTGGTGTGATGATACGCAGTTGACTTGTTTTAACAGAGATATTGTGTATTTGGGAGTGGCATTTGCACTTGAATTCCAGATTTAAGTAACTATTTGTTTGAATTTAGTTATGTCTATTGTTGGGGCCTTACTGTTGCCTTTAACTATTCAGAGGGCTTGGATAATCTCACCCAGAAGCAATGTAAAACCAAATTGGCAGCAGTGGCACTGGTATCTTGTCCGTACTAACTTGAAGCTGAACGATGGAAAAATGATCCTACACAATGGTCAGATGTTCAATATCCTAATATTTAGTCCTACCTCATACACACCAGGTATTTATGAAAGTAATTTTTGTCATGTATGGGGTGATTCTTTAACTACGGGCACTATTGGCCTTGTAAATGTAATTTCCACCACACCATTGCCTTACAATATAAAGCGCCTTGGGGCAACTGTTTGTTGTGATTTGGCACTATATACATGTGCTCTGATGTCACTGTTTATCTCCATAGAAACTACCCATACAAACTGTTTAGGGACATTACAGTGTTGTGGTGGAAATTACGGCAATAGTGTGGGACAACTACATTTTGTTTAAAAAAAAAACAAACAAAACATCTCAACAGTTGTATGACATTGAATACCCCAATTATGTTTTGATTATTTTATTCAGAGATATTTTAAAGCATTAGAAAAAACATTTCTTTACCATTCATTTTTATCATTGAAGATCAAAAGTCTGGGTGTGGGACAAGCACAAAACAGCAATATTTGCATATAATGATGCTGAAAAAAGGTGAAAGTCATCATAGACTACCAGAACAAATTTCTTAACACACTTTCATTGTAAAGATAACTAAAAGTGTGAAATTTCCCCTTTTTTCTGTTTATCATACAATATGATCAAAGGACATAAGTGCCCGTAGTCTAAGAATCACCCGTATGCATTGTGAAATGCTGCTGATTGATATGATGCCTAATCCCCTTTATGAAGTACTGGCTTGTGTCGAAATTTTGCATTCTGTTTTTATTGCAATGGATTTTTATTTTCTTTCTCACTTTATTGGTACAACCTACTGCTTCACATTGTCCAGGCATTTTACAAAAAACAAACAGTGGCTAAAATGTAAAAACGCTCATCTGATTAACTGTCTCCTACTTAAACAATCCACCCAGCTCGATTTGTCAAGCCGCTAAGACCTCACAGAAGGCTGTGCGACCGACTCAACAGAGAAACGCATAAACCCTTTTTGTGTGTGTAAGAAATAACTTGTGTATTTTTGACCCTGTAGTCTAAGGATCATGGAACATAGATATATGGTTACATAAACCTACTTTTATTAATTAATAAAAAGACAAATGCAACGCTTTGAACTTAATTTTACACAGGATTTTCTTAAAGATGTGAAATTTCAATAACTGTTTACCAGAAGGTACTTGAGATGCAAGCCTAGATTTTAGCTTTATGTTGAAAATCTTTCTCTGCTCCACTTAACTATGCAGGTGAGAGTGGTGGTGCAACAGACAAAAGTTGCACTATGCACAATTTCTCCACTCGCAGCTGCAGAAGCTTATGACTTCTTCAGGGTCATCTTTGATGGCTTTCTGACTCGTCTCCTCCTTGTGCAGTCCCTTAAGCATGGTTTACACACAGACGGTTTTGTCGGCGGGTAGTACGTAGACCGAAGTTCGCGGTAGTTCTGGCTGTTTTCGCGGTGGAAAGGGGCGGAGCATTTTGCCGGCGTTTTGACCACCGTATTAGCCGCAAATACGCAGATAAAACGCCGCTAAATCCGCAGAATAAAGCGGCGTTTTGACGCCATAGCATCCGGCACACGTCAGGCAATGGGGGGTTAATACCCAGTTCTATCTTTTACAATCGCAGGTTAAAGCCCCGTTTACACATAGACGGTAAGAGCTCCCGGAAGAGTTTTTGGCCGTCTTAAGGATCACACGCTGTTGTTAATGCCGGCACTAGGGGGTGTGGCTTAGTTCCGGCTTTGCCGGGAATCGTCGAAAAAATTATTCAACATGTCGAATAATTCCGGGAGCGCTCCCGGAGAATTCGCGTGACGATGGAGACAACGCGAACAGCGTTTGATACTTCTTAATCGCCATTTCATCCTGCCCCTTCCTGTAGTGCCGCAGTTTACATGGCCGTAATTGGCGGCCGACGTTGTATCCCTAATCAACGGTGTGTAAAACGGCGATAGAGCCCACCTCGGCGTCCTCAAGGGCGTTTTAACCAGAGGCAGACAGAACAGTGGCGCTAGCGGGCAGGAAGCCGTTCTAAACGCCACCTCCCGGTTACGGCATTCCAAACGGCCCGTAGGCGGCAGTCAATATAAAAACGCTAGCGCGCTGCATGCAGGCCTCTCACTCGCAGCCAGCTCCAGATATTTTTGCAGAGAAGCTCCAGTATGCCTCCTAAAAGAAAATTGGAAGCGGCAAGGACTTATCAAGAGGTCTGGTTCAGACGCAGAGGGTAGCCCTGTGGTGGAGACGAGCAACACGTGGAGGGGAAAAGGAAAGAGGGGAAAAGGAAAGAGAAGAAAAGGCTGATCTCCCTCCCTCTGCAGTGACAGGCATATATTCCTGCTGCTTCAGCCTATTATACTCTGGGGGCGGTGCCTATATGCAAAGGTTCCTGGAGTAAGACAGGATTTGCCTGGATAAATCCAGCGGTACACAAGGCATTATCGGCGGCAGCAGAATGCCGTTCTCACGCGCGTCTTGAGATTGAGATCACTCGCAATTGTAACGGATAGAACTGGGTATTAACCCCCGTTGCCTGACATGTGCCGGATGCTACGGCATCAAAATGCCGCTTTATTCAGCGGATATAGCGGCGTTTTATCCGCATATTTGCGGCTAGTACGGTGGTCAAAACGCCGGCGAAATGCTCCGCCCCTTTCCACCGTGAAAACAGCCGGAACTACAGCGAACTCCGGTCTACGTACTACCCGCCGACAAAACGGTCTGTGTAAGACGCACGTGAGAATGGCGGTGTTCTGCTGCCGCCGATAATGCCCTGTGTACCGCTGGATTGATCCAGGCAGTTCCTGTTACTCCAGGAACTTTTGCATATAGGCACCGCCCCCAGAGTATAATAGGCTGAAGCAGCAGGAATACATGCCTGTCACTGCAGAGGGAGGGAGATCAGCCTTTTCTTCTCTTTCCTTTTCCCCTCCTCAACGTGTTGCTCGTTTCCACGACAGGGCTACCCTCTGCTTCTGAGCCAGACCTCTTGGTAAGTCCTTGCCGCTGCTAGTTTTCTTTTAGGAGGCATACTGGAGCTTCTCTGCAAAAATATCTGGAGCTGGCCGCGAGTGAGAGGCCTGCATGCAGCGCGCTAGCGTTTTTATATTGACCGCCGCCTATCGGCCGTTTAGAACGCCGTTAACCGGGAGGTGGCGTTTAGAACGGCGTACTGCCCGCTAGCACCGCCATTTTGTCTGCCTCGGTTAAAACGCCCTCGAGGACGCCGATGTGGGCTCTATCGCCGTTTTACACACCGTTGATTAGGGATACAATGCCGGCCGCCAATTACGGCGGTGTAAACTGCGGCACTGCAGGAAGGGGCAGGATGAAACGGCGATTAAAAAGTATCAAACGCCGTTGTCTCCGTCGTCACGCAAATTCTCCGGGAGCGCTCCCGGAATTATTCGACATGTTGAATAATTTTTTCGCAGATTCCCGGTAAAGCCGGAACTAAGCCACGCCCCCTAGTGCCGGCGTTAACAACGGCGTGTGATCCTTAAGACGGCCAAAAACTCTTCCCGGACGCTTCCGGGAGCTCTTACCGTCTGTGTAAACGGGGCTTTAGTCTCTGAGAACTGCCTCTTCCAGACAGATTTACCATACAGTTTGTATTTCTTAAAGATTGGACATTAAGTCCACATATTCAGTGACTTGGAAATGGTCCTGCATTGTCCGTTGACTTGTCTAAAGAAAACTGTCTGTAAAAGTGAAGGTTTACTGTAAATTCATCAAAAGGTGCCAATAATTGTGTCCGCAATTATGTCCGGCTTTCTGGTTTCACTTTAAGGAAGCATTTTGTTATTGTTGCCAAAAAATTTGGGACATCTTAAAAATATTTTGTTTAAATAAATTTTTCTCTGCATTTATATTAAAATGTGTACATAAAATATAAGGATAACACTTTTGTACGCATGTGTCTGTGCATGCAAATAAACCAATTTTTAGTTGTGGTTTCTTATTGTGCTGGTGCAAAGGATACTACATTATTGAGGCGTATTTGTAGTAATGTGCTGCTGGATTTGGTAAATGATGTGTTGTGTAAGCCTTTGTACTTTTCTGCTCTGGTATGCAAACCAAGTGGATTACATTTTGTCCATAGGTCCCTTTTGCAGCATGCTGGTGGAGAGACTTGGCTGCCGAGGCACTGTCATGTTGGGCGGTGTTCTGAGTGGGTTTGGAATGGCTGCTAGCTCATTCACCCGGTCCATCATGGAGCTCTACATCACAGCTGGTGTTATTACAGGTTAGTAAATGTACTGCAATGCCACTTCATTAGACACAGCTGTAATCCTGTTTGTCTATGATATCTGGTTTTAGACTGTCAGGTTGATTATTTTTTATTTTCACACACACTCCAGAGATTTTAGAGAAACTGTCAATTGTCTGGCCAGTCTTGATTTGTACTACTACATGCAAATGAAAAGCTTAGAATTTTGTATAAACTGTCTTCAGAGTAGAGCCCCGTCAACATATCTGTTGGCTGAAAGTGTATGCCAATATAAGCCTTTCACAAACATGTCTTTTCATATATATATAATATATAAAGTGTGTGTGTGTTGGTCTCATTAGTTACAAGAGATGGGCGAAGTGACCAACATCCATTCATTTTCAATCGGTGGGCATTTGGTGGGACCTATTTTATGTAATGCAACTGCCTATCTGAGTGAAGGCAGCATGATATGTCTATATATTTATAGTTGAGCCTCAATTACATTTATGCATTTGTCATATGACTTGTTAATGAAATGATAGAAATCATTTTCTCTTTTTAATGTGTATAATCTATATATTAAAAGCCAGGTGGCCCCTGTATACATGTACGAGGTCTGTCCATAAAGTATAGGTCCTTTTTATTTTTTTCAAAAACTATATGGATTTCATTCATATGTTTTTACGTCAGACATGCTTGAACCCTCATGCGCATGCGTGAGTTTTTCCATGCCTGTTGGTGACGTCATTCGCCTGTGAGCACTCCTTGTGGGAGGAGTCGTCCAGCCCCTCTTCGGAATTCCTTTGTCTGAGAAGTTGCTGAGAGACTGGCGCTTTGTTTGATCCAAATTTTTTCTAAACCTGTGAGACACATCGAAGTGGACACGGTTCGAAAAATTAAGCTGGTTTTCAGTGAAAATTTTAACGGCCGAGGAGAGATTTTGAGGTGATACTGTCGCTTTAAGGACTTCCCACGGTGCGAGACGTCGCGCAGCACTCTCAGGCGCAATCATCAGCCTGTTTCAAGCTGAAAACCTCCACATTTCAGGCTCTATTGATCCAGGACGTCATGAGAGAACAGAGATGTTTCAGAAGAAGTCGGTTTCAGCATTTTATCCGGATATTCCACTGTTAAAGGAGATTTTTTTTTAATGAAAGACGTGCGGACGGGTCCGCGTCGGGACGCAGCCGGCGCGGTGCGGCGGCACAGGAAAAACACCTCCGTGTTAACCATTTGTAAAATCCAGGCGGCTTTTGATGGCTTTCAGTGGAGTGAGTATATGAGAAATTGTTTAACAGCTGGACATGTTCCAACTTGTCCTTAAGGCTTCCAACAGAGGTGTTTTTCCTGTGGCGGAGCGTCGCGGCGGCTGCGAGCCGACGCTGCAATCCGCCCGCACATCTTTCATTAAAAAAATCTCCTTTAACAGTGGAAAATCCGGATAAAATGCTGAAACCGACTTCTTCTGAAACTTCTGTTCTCTCACGACGTCCTGGATCAATAGAGCCTGAAATGTGGAGGTTTTCAGCTTGAAACAGGCTGATGATGGCACCTGAGAGCGCTGCGCGACGTCTCGCACCGTGGGAAGTCCTTAAAGCGACAGTATCAACTCAAAATCTCTCATCAGACGTTAAAATTTTCACTGAAAACCAGCTTAATTTTTTGAACCGTGTCCACTTCGATGTGTCTCACAAGTTTAGAAAAAATTTTGATCAAAGAAAGCGCCAGTCTCTCAGCAACTTCTCAGACAAAGGAATTCCGACGAGGGGCTGGACGACTCCTCCCACAAGGAGTGCTCACAGGCGAATGACGTCACCGACAGGCGTGGAAAAACTCGCGCATGCGCACGAGGGTTCAAGCATGTCTGATGTTAAAACATATGAATGAAATCCATATAGTTTTTGAAAAAAATTAAAAGGACCTATACTTTATGGACAGACCTCGTACGTGTATGGCTTTGATTACAGATAAACTGGGGAGAGCTGACATTTGCCCTTTGGTATGCTTGTGTATTTTGGGTCAAGGATGAATGCCGCAAAAACAGAATGTTGATGGGAATAATACTTTTGGAGAAATTGCGTAACACTGACCAGTGGACATTGATAAGTAATTCTGGACTCTGATGCCATTTTAAATCATTATAAAAACTTTGCATAATTTATTACCACTCTTGAAAAATGTCAGCTACCTATTTTATAAACAGTACCCAATCTAGAGCCCGTGGATTGCCATGGGCAAGACGCTAGTAGTAATAATAAATTATTCCCCAATATTTGCATCAGCCGTCCCCCAGTCTGCTAACTTGATGTGGGTTAAATTTGTCTAATAGCTGGAAATGCACAGAGGGCGATCTACAAATATAGTGTGACTTGCACAACTTTGCTGTTGCCAAAGCTCATGTAAATACACAAGCAAAGCCTCCTGATGACATTAAAACGTAAATATTGTTTATGATTGATTGATAGGCACTTATTTAACATCTACAAATTGTACATAAGAAAATATGTTAATAATTAAACTGCAAATTATAAAGAACAAGGGTGGGTCTGAGGGTATTTTAGCATTCAGTTATTTTTAACCCCCCCCCCCCCCATAGGCCATTTTGGCAGTCATCTTGGAAAATGGCTAAAATCTTGAAGTTAAGTGGCCAATTGACCAGATATGCTGAGTAATATGAGAATGCCATGCAGAATTTGGTGTCTGTACCAACAAATGCATAATTTTTTTTTCAATTCTCTGCTCCACTAAAGGGAGCAGTGTAGTTGAGTGTTGGGTTTTTCCAACAGTTTTACAAAGATGATTGAGATGTTTTGAGAGCAGGGTGTGAAAGACTAGTCTGAGCAGTAACATGCAATATGGGCTTTCATCATTAAACATGCAAACTGTGCCATTCTGTTACTTGTTGTTCTTGCAGGTCTGGGTTTCTGCTTCAGCTTCCAGCCAGCTGTAGCAATCCTTGGGCACTACTTTAACCGACGACGCCCATTTGCCAATGCCATGTCCTCTACTGGCACAGCCCTGGGTCTGTGTATACTACCATTCCTGGGTGACTACCTCCACAGAGAATTGGGCTGGAGGGGGAGCTTCTTGGTTTTGGGTGCTGTCCTGTTAAACTGCTGTGTGTGCGGAGCAGTGATGAGACCCCTTGGTGCACCGAAGCATCATGGCCATCTGCTGAAGAACTACACCCTCCCTCAGCAGGAGGGGGTCATGGAGAGGATGAGAACAATATGTGGTTGCCTGGTGGGTACCCTGACCAAGCACATGGCCTTTGATCAGTTCTGCAGTAACTCTCGTTATCGTGTGTATGCCATAGGCATCACCTGGATGATGCTCGGGTTTGTGGTGCCTCTGATTTTTTTGGTGCCGTACGCCACAGCAAATGACATGGATCCAAGCCAGGCTGCATTTCTCCTCTCCATCCTGGGTATCGTCAACATTGTAGTGCGGCCACCTATTGGTGTAATCTTCAACATGCCCTGGTTCAAAGGCAGGCACGTTTATGTATTTGCTTCTGCCTTGTTGATCAATGGACTCAGTAATAGTATTTGCTGCATTGGGCCCACCTTCTCTGTACTGCTGACTTATGTGTTGGTCTATGGGCTGTCCATGAGCGTGGTGGGTTCTCTGATGTTCACCGTCCTCATGGATGTAGTGGAGATGAGTAACTTTCCTTCAGCTCTGGGTCTGCTTGCTGTCATGGAGAGTGTTACACTGCTCATTGGGCCTCCGCTGGCAGGTAATGTACACACATGGTGAGTAGAATAATTGAGGACACAGTTGCACCATAATTTTAGCTATGAATTTTTATACATATACGAGGTCTATTAGAAAAGAAACCGACCTTTTTATTTTTTGTTTTGCTGTGGCGCCGTGCGATGAGCGGCTGCGTGCTGACGCGCAAATCTGTCCGCACGTCTTTCATTACAAAATCTCCTTTAACAATGGAAGGTCCGGATAAACTGCTGATCCCGACCTCTTCCGAAACTTCTCTGCTCTCACGAGGTCCTGGGTCAACAGAGGCTTAAATTTGGAAGTTTTCAGCTCGAAACAGGCTGACGACGGTGGCTCGGGGCACGGCGCGCCGTCTGGTGCCGTGGGCTGTCCTTAAAGCGATATTAACACTCCTTAATCTCTCACCAGCCATTAAACTTTTCACCGAAAACCGTCTGAATTTCTCGAATGGTGTCCACTTGCATGTGCCTTACAGTTTCTGAAAAAATTTTGATCAAGCAAAGCGCCAGTCTCAGGAAGTTCTCAAAGGAATTCCGACGGGAGGGGTGGACCAGTGCTCACTCAGCCTGCCCATAGGCGAATGACGCAACCGACAGGCGTGAAAAAACTCACGCATGTGCACGAGGGTTCAAGTTTGTCTGATGTAATCGCACGTGATTCAAATCCATATAGTTTTTGAAAAAAATAAAAAGGTCAGTTTCTTTTCTAATAGACCTTGTATATAATATGAAGCTTGTGGTGCCAGTCACACTTTACCACTAAATTACATGATGAAAGTGTGTCCAATCCTTTGACTGGTAGTGCATGTCAATGTGTTATTTGTGGAAAATGGCAACAATCTGTTTTAAACATGAGGTGGCACCATTCATCCTCCTAATGTAAAAGAATTCCAAAGACAAAGCCAGTTGGTTTTGTACATGTACACTGATTAAAATAATTAGGGGAATACTGTTCCTCTAATTATCTTGAGGTGTGTGTAAAAACACTATGGACGACAGTGTCCATGTCTCTTACTACATGACGTTCCTGGTAAAATCGCTTATGACCTTTGCATATTGACCAGGGCAGCTGATTGTTTGTTTACTTTTGCCCGTTAACTACTGGGTTTAACCAAGGCTTTGAAATGACTGCACCCCCTGAGCGGCTGTACCGTAGATAAATATTGCAACATAAATTCCACTGTTGGTACTTGGGACACAGTGGGTTTCACTGGGGGGAAAATGGTCTGGTTTCATCTAAAGTGCAAGTTTTCTGAATGATTAAGTGCATTTACTATGAAAAGTAGAGAACTTGTGGCTTTAGGAGTGTCTGCAGCGTGTGTGTGTGCACGCACACACACTACTCCCATGTATTTTATGAGTCTGATCATACGAGGTCTATTAGATAAGAAACCGACTTTTTTTTTTTAACTATATGGATTTGAATGACGTGCGATTACACCAATCACCCAGGACGTCGTGAGAGAACAGAAGGTTCAGAAGAGGCCGGCATGAGGACTTTATGCGGACATTCCACTGTTTAAGGATATTTTTTAATGAAAGACGTGCGCGCAAATTCGCTGAGTTGTTTCCGTGACAACTTGGCAAATCTGTGTGCGCCGCGACAGGAAAAACACCTCTGTGTTGAAAACCGTTCGTAAAATTCAGGCAGCTTTTGATGGCTTTCAACAAGTAACTGAGAAATTGTTTAACAGCTTGGGCATGTTCCAACTTGCCAGTTAAGGTTTCCAACGGAGGTGTTTTTCCTGTCGCGACCCCCCGCGGTCGGGTACGGCCCGACATGTGACTCTGCCCGCACGTTCTTTCATTACAAAATGTCCGTTAACAATGGAATGTCCGAATAAACTCCTCATGCCGACTTCTTCTGAAAGTTCTCTGTTCTGACTACTTCCTGGGTCAACAGAGCCTGAAATGTGGAAGTTTTCAACTTGAAACAGCGAGACGCTGCCGCCTCGAAGCGCAGATCGCCGTCAGGCGCCGTGGGCCGTCCTTACGGCGACACTACCAGACCAAAATCTCTCATCAGCCGTTAAAATTTTTACCGAAAACCAGCTGAAATTATCGAATGGTGTCCACTCAGTTGTGCCTTACAGGTTTGAGAAAATTTTGATCAAACAAAGCAGCAGTCTCTGAGCCATTCCTAAACAATGAAATGACGAGAGGGTGGACCACTCCTCACTCAAAGACTGCCCACAGGCGAATGACGTAACCGACAGGCGTGAAAAAACTCTCGCATGCCCACGAGGGTTCAAGCATGTGTGATGTGATCACACGTGATTCAAATCCATATGGTTTTTGAAAAAAATAATAAGGTCGGATACTTTTCTAATAGACCTCGTATGTTAACATGGATCTAAGAACAAAATGTTCAGACAAAATAAGTTTCTGTAAATTTGACAGTTTCACAATGAAACTCTCTGTTGTAAACTGCTGTAGTGCACTGAGTGTTAAGTTGCTTTTGGCAGCAGCTGATCGTGGGAAAGGGCACACAGGCTCTCCTGTTTCACTGCTAAATCCTCCTCAGATAGCAGGTGTGCTGTTTATTTGACGGACTGTATCCCTGCCAACTGACACAGCCATCATGTTAAATCAAAACTGGTCAGCACAGGCTTTCAGAGAAAGTGAAATGGGCGTGCTGCACTCACTGGTTTCATAACAGAACATACCAGTCATATTGAGGAAAAGGTTAAGGTTAAGAGTTGGCATACTAAACACAACTTTTTTTATTATGGTCAAACTGTTATATTTTCAATTATTTATTTTCACTACCTAACGCTCTTGGCATCTTTTTTCACACAAAGTTAAACAATGTTGATTAAGGTGACTGAGTGAGAGGGAGGGAGAGGTTGTTTACTTGTTTTGTTTTTTTTTTTTTTTACGATCTGTGCAAACTTGTTGATGGCAAACGGAAATATGTCAGCCTTGTTCATTGTATTCTTCTCAAAAGCACCACGTTCAGTACGAGCAAAGTTTTAACTGACTTTATATCACGCAAACAAACTGTTTAAAGAAAACTTGAACGGGGCGGAGGCAGTGATGGACACAACACGAGCCATTTTCAGCTCTGTCTTGTTTCATAACGTACGCGGTGTATTTGACAAGTTTACCAATTAACTTTAAATACAACCCCAATTCCAATGAAGTTGGGACGTGTAAAATGTAAATAAAAACAGTACAATGATTTGCAAATCCTCTTCAACTTGTATTCAATTGAATACACCACAAAGACAAGATATTTAATGTTCAAACTGATAAACTTTGTTTTTGTGCAAATATTTGCTCATTTTGAAATGGATGCCTGCAACACGTTTCAAAGAAGCTGGGATAGTGGTATGTTTATGGCTGTGTTACATCACCTTCTAACAATACTCAATAAGCGTTTGGGAACTGAGGACACTAATTGTTGAAGCTTTGTAGGTAGAATTTTCCCCTTCTTGCTTGATGTACGACTTCAGTTGTTCAGCAGTCCGGGGTCTCCATTGTCGTATTTTGCGCTTCATAATGTGCTACACATTTTCAATGGGCAGCAGGTCTGGACTGCAGGAAGGCCAGTCTAGTATCTGCACTCTTTTACTACGAAGTCACGCTGTTGTAACATGTGCAGAATGTGACTTTTCATTGTCTTGCTGAAGTAAGCAGGGATGTCCCTGAAAGACATTGCTTGGATGGCAGCATGTGTTGCTCCAAAACCTGGATGTACCTTTCAGCATTGATGGTGCCATCACAGATGTGCAAGTTCCCCATGCCGTGGGCGCTAACACGCCCCCATACCATCACACTGAACTTGAACTTTGCGCTGGTACCGATCTGGATGGTGTTTTTTTCTTTTTTTCCGAAGGACACGACGTCCATGATTTAGAAAAAACAATTGGAATTGAACAATTGAAACAATTGTTTCCAAAAACAAGAAGGTGTATTAGAGTACCATGGGAGGTGCTGCGAGAGTATGGAGTAAGGGGTCCCTTCTCAGGGCCATCCAGTCTTTGTACTCAAAATGTGAGCTGTGTTCAGGTCCTTGGCAGTAAGTCAGACTCTTTTCCAATGGGGGTTGGCCTCTGCCAGGCCTATGCCTTGTCACCAATCCCTGTTTGTGATATTCATGGACAGGATATTGAGGTGTAGTTGGTGGGGGAGGGCCTCATCACTGCTTTTTTGCAGATGTGTTCCTATTGGCTTCATCAGCCTTTGACCTCCAACACTCACTGGATCGGTTTGCAGCTGAGTGTGAAGCGGCTGGGATGAGGATCAGTACCTGTAAATCTGAGGCCATGTTTCTCAGCAGGAAACCGATGGATTGCCTACTCTGGGTAGGGAATGAGGTCATGCCCCTAGTGAAGGCGTTCAAGTACGTGCTACTGTACTCTTGTGACAAAACGGAAGCTGAGCCAAAAGGCGAAGCTCTCAATCTACCGGTCAATTGGATCATGACCGAAAGAACTAGATCGTGGGTGCAAGTGGCTGAAATGGGCTTCCTCAGAAGGGTGGCTGGTGTCTCCCTTAGGGAGAGGGTGAGGAGCTCGGTCATTTGTGAAGAGCTCTGAGTAGAGCTGCTGCTCCTTCGCTTTGAAATGAGCCAGCTGAGGTGGCTCAGGCATCTGATGATAAGGATGCCCCCCTGGGCGCCTCCCCAGGGAGGTAATTAGGCACATCCAGCTGGGAGGAGACCCTGGTGAAGACCAGACCAGTGGGGAGAGTCTCTCCACTGGCCTGGGTCCCCTAAGTTTTCATAATTTCCTTGTCAATTACTTTATAATGTAGTCGGTGAGATCATATGCAGGGGTGCACGTAACTAGTACTCATTGTGCTTGTGTGTGCTAAACAGCATTGATGCAGAGCAGAGGGAAACACTTTTCCTACAATCTGCCATTGCTTTCCTCTTATGAAGCACTTTCCTTGTGTTTTCTGCTGCACATCATTTATTTTTAGCATGCACAAGCACCAAGAGTACCAGTTATGTGCATGCCTAATCATATGGATGGATTTATTTGGTAAAATTCATACCTGTACAAATAAAGCTGAGGATAACGCATTAAAATATAAGTACTTACTTCCAGTGTGGTCCTCACTCATCTTAAACCGCTTACTCCAATCAAGGGTCACGGGCTGGAGCTGATCCCAGCAATCATAGGGCATGAGGCAGGGTGCACCCTGGCCCAGTCGGTCACAGGGCCACATATAGACAAACAAACACATTTACCCCTGCATGCACACCTACGGACAATTTTTAAAGTTTTAAATCCACCTAAACTGCATGTCTGTGAAATGTGGGAGGAAGCCGGAAGATCCAGAGGGAGAACATGCAAACTCCACAAAGAAAGGATGCAGGTGGGAATCAATCTCATGACCTTCTTGCTGTGAGGCAACCACCAAGCCACCGCGCTACCCCCAGTGTGATCCTCTGTAACATTAAAAGAAAAACATACGTGCACAAGTAAGTCCCTTCAGCTGCTCCCTTGTTTTGCACTCAGGGTCGCCACAGCAGATCCGAGGTGGATCTGCGTGTTGATTTGGTACAGGGTTTTTTATTTTTTTTTACGCCAGATGCCCTTGCTGATGAAACTTCACATTACATGGAGAAGTGTGGCAGGGATGGGGTTTTAACTGGCAACCTTCCACACAAAGTACACTAACCACTTGGCTACCACCCCTGTAAACATGTAAAAATAGTGATATTTAGGTTAAAATTAGTTAAACACAAAAGAATTCAATCCTATGTGGATGCACAAAGTTTATATATCATAAAAGCTAGTAATATACACATTATATCAAAAAAGCAGGATAGTGGAAAGTGGGATATGTTATGACGTAAGTCGCCATAGAGACTTATTCTGTGGAGCTATGCTGCTCCAGACCAGGCTAAGTTCCAGGATCTATTTAATCTTCCCACATCTCAAGCAGCAGTCACCACAAATGGAAACCAATAGTTATTCCACTCCCCACCAGACATTATTACATTCAACTAGACCCACTGTCATTATTGAAACTTATGATCTTTAAGTTCACTCATTTTAGATAAATCATGATTAAGTCATGTTATCATTAGATAATTTACAGTTTCCCATAGATCACATAAAAAAAAAGTATTGATATACCTTTATTGAATAAGGATAAATCAAAGCAAGTAAACAATCAGCTCCATTTAAAACTGAAATTAAATTTTTGTTTGCGTACCAAATGATGACTTCTCACCCTTGTGGACTGAATAGTATTTCCACGAGCTTGACGTGACGCCTAATGTAATCCAGAGAGATAGTCTCTTCATCATCGCAACCATATGCTGCTGCACTGGTGCATTCACCCCATCACATGTAATGGGATTCATATTGAAGCTAGTAGACGAGACATGCTGGGCCTACAGTATGCCCTGAGTACTCACTGGATCAGCATCTTCTGTTTGTGTTGATGGCACCAACAGTGTGACTGTGCTGCCAGAAACCTCAAGACAAACCAAAGTCAGTCCAAATGGATTTGAAATGAACATGGTTATGTCCCATTTGTAGAGATGTACTAGGGGAGCTACGACCACTACCTTTGCACCCCTCCAGGACTAAACCAATCCAACTTTTTTAGGTTCATTAGAGACACAATCAGGATGTTCCCCAAAATAAAAACTGGCCTCAAGCCAGTTAGCCAAGATGGCCACCAAAATGGGGTTTTTCACTAAAACAACTTTAAATAACATATAAACAACTTAAATATCACAGATTCAATGGGAAGACCATTGCAGGTCACAGCAAACTCCTATGTGCCTAAACTAAATTCATTCATGGGTTTAAGATTCAAAATGGTGTCCAAAATGGCCGCCAATAGACCCTCATCATTAAAATACATAGTAGGAAGTTGTTTATATGTTAAAATGTTTTAGTGGGGGGGGGGGGGGGGGGACTATTTTGGTGGCCATCTTGGATAACTGGCTTGAGGCCAGTTTTTATTTTTGGGAATATCCTGATTGTGTTTTGGGGTCATCTAAGGAAGTGATTCTCAACCGGGGTGCTGCGGCACCCTAGGGTGCCGTGATCGATCGTCAGGGGTGCTGTGGGTAGTTTTCATATTCGCGATTACCAATTATTTTATCCACAAAGCATATAAAATGACTCAGAATCTGACGTCAAACGTGCTGCAGCCTCGCTCTCGTCTTAAGGCGGGACAATAACAAGGAGGCTGACGGCCGACAAACAGTGCCGTCTTCTTCAAAAGCCGTCTAAAATGCGGAGCTGTCGGTGTGTGTGTCTGTGCCTGTGTGCGCGCGGAGTTAACAGGCTGCAGACTGCGAGGGAGGGGGTGGGTGAGGGAGATTCCTGAATGCAGGCACGACACGTTCAGTGCGCAGCGAGCGCGGAGCAGAGAGAGGATTTTAACCCGAGTGAACGTTAACAAAACGGAAACGTGAAGCTGCCTTTACTTCTCTCTGAACTTTCTCTAAAGGTGTGATTCTGCCGTTACCATCCTGTTCACACCATGTGCGCGTCGTATGCTGAATTTATGAGATCATGAGATGAAATAAACGGTCAAATATCTTTAAAAACATATTTAAAAAATGAGAATATATGAATGAACTGAGCCACAAAAAAAACAATGTTCAGACGCACAGATCACAAAAAGCAGGTGAGAACTCTGAACTTTAACAGCTGTTATTTTCCAAAGGTTTTTATTTGTTCAGTCTTGAGCTTAATGCAGTGTTTAAGCACAAAACGTGACTGAGGAGAAACAATTTCAGAAATGCAACAGAAACAACCACAAATCAGAAAGTTGGGACTGTATGTAAAATGAAGATAAAAACAAAAATGTTGCACCATTCCCAGTTTCTCCAGTCACAGAAGCCAAACGTTCTTCCAGAGTTGTGTAATTATTCTACAATAGTAGAATATAAAGAAGGGGAAACGAAGAAAAAAAAAAATAGACAATATATTCGGCAATCGAAGATTATTTGTCTGACAGTCGTCTCCAGAAATTCCTAATCGTGAGCCCTACTTGAGATCAGAGCGCAAAATGCTTGAGGATTTTCGAAATGCAGTGTTTTCTGTATCGATTTTCTATTGCGATAATTGGGTTTTGTGCAAAACCAGAGGTAATAGCATTATAATATTATTTTGGTTGGTGGTGTGCCGCAGGATTTTGTAAATATAAAAAGGGTGCCGCGGCTCAAAAGGTTGAAAATCACTGATCTAAGGAACCTAAAAAAGTTGGTTTGGTTTAGTCCTGGCGGGGGGGTGCAAAGGTAGTAGTCGTAGCTCCCCTAGTAATGGATGAATGTACTTTAATATGGTGGCATCTTGAGAGAACCATATATTTCTGTTCCCCTTGGGATCCCCTCCAACATATGCCTGCCTATGTTTTGTGTCAAGGCTGTGTCCTCTGCTGGGGTGAAGTCAGCTTTTGGTGACCCACCACCCATACCTTGCTTGTGGGTTTTCTTTTTGATTGCTACAACAGTACAGACCATGTCTGAGCAGGCACCTTCTGGGTACAATGTATGTTTGTCCATTTTAGTCAGGGCACTTATTCTGCGGGATATTCTTGTATTTAATCTCTGCTTGCTGCCATGTATGTTTTGGCCCAATCAGTTAAGTGCATGAGCTCATCTATTTATCAGAGTTATGCGGTCTGGAGTTACATTTACACAATTTCACTTATTTCAACTGATTCATATTCACAGTACAACTACCTTTTCTGAGATGTTAATTAACTATTTGGATTGTAATTGTTAGTGTTTCAGCAGAGCAGTGAGCATGAATTTGTGCACTGCTTATGCATTCAGGTGGTCTGCAGTACTTTGCCATACTTGATGTCACTGTTTGAGCTGTGGTAGTGTCGCCTTTTTTTTTTTTTTCTTTTTTTTTTTGATTTGGTCCCTTTACCTCCTGGCATACCTCCATGAGGATTCCTGCCTCAGATGGTGAAAAGTACACCTTTCTAGTTGCCATGGTGAATCTGTGATTGATGGCGGGTTCTGTTTGAGGAAGCCGCGTGTGCACAGTGATCCAGGATTGGTTTTACCTGCCTTGATGCATCCGTGTCTTCTCATCCTGACTTGGTCTTTTTGCAACCAATTAAGCCTGAACGCTCTTGTTTTGGATTTGTTGAACTCAGATTAGTCACTTATCCTGGATGTCTAAATCCTACTTTTGTGTAATGGGCCCCTGTTCTGCAATTTACTATTTAACCTTGATTAAATAAAGTCCCTTTGCTCCCCCACTCATGGTTACCACAAGAATTAACGCTTGTCTGACACAGTTTGACTGATTAAGGTAGACTATTCCACAAGCCTATTCTGTATAAATAAACTTTTTCCTAAAGCCTTAACTCTTGCAAACTAAATTGATGCCACTTATTGTAGAATTGGTGACTAATTAAATGCCTTATTACAATTTTGGTGATGATTGTGGTCCTCCATGGTTCCCAGAATGAAGGTCTAGTGACCTAACGATGTCTTTTTTTTTTCTTCTTCTTCTAGGAATCCTAATTGACAGAACGGGTCAGTACTCGCCCCTCTTCTTTGCCTGCAGTGGTGTTGTTTCCTCCTGTTCTGTGTTTCTCATGGTGTCCTTTTACTGGCTGGATAAAAGGGACAGGAATGCATCACAGCAGGGTCAGCAATCCACACTGCCAGGCCCAGCAAGCCCTGCACCAAATGCAGCAGGTGGTTGTGATTACAGCAGTGTTCCTATAGATGGAGACAAACAAAGCATAAAAGGGCAAAATGTAGATCACTCTCCAGCTTGTGCGTAACGCACGCTCCTGTCCAGTCCGACGTGCAGATAATTCCTTGTTTGTTAAAGCTTTGTTGGTGTATCAGATGTTGCAGAGTTTTCTTTGACCACATGTGGGATATTATCATGTCCATAACCTGCATCAGTCTGGTGCGCCAAGAGACTGAAGACAAATATTTAATCATCTTTACTCATGAAGGTGGGAGACTTGAGCCTGCATACCAAAATGAACAGAGGTGCACTAAAAAGTAAACTGATTTGTACAGTTTATTGAAATATGCTGCTTGTGTATCTAACAAAAAGTCATTTCTGTTCTGTAGACGCACACACAATCTTCAACCGTTTATCCAAGATTGGGGGGGGGGGGGGGGTTAAAGCCTATCCCACCAGCTATAGGTAGTGTGCCTTAATTGAGAGTGGTGACATGACGAGTTTTAAAAAAAAAAAGTCACGTAACTCCTGGTGCTAAAATGGCATTCGCTGTTGATCTGTCTGCATGTATAGCCTTTTTTTTTTTTTTTTTTTTTTTTTTTTTTTTATTTGCTGAAAATGATGGGCTTCTGTGCATTTGGAGGCAAAATACACAGCAAGGGCTTCAAAATGTACAGATTCCTTTCAGATCCGAACAGAAGAAACACTTATTCAATTAAGGCACTCTAGTTATAGGGCATGAGGCAGGGTACACCCTTGCACAGTCGCACGCACCACTACAGACAATAGCCCCCAGAGAGAACCCACACAAACATGGGGGAACATGCAAACTGTTTTGTAGTTACTCGTGATATTAAGTTCAGCTTCTTGATTACGTACCCAACACTGCTCACTGCCTTGGGACACATCCCCACGCATTAGACTCTCACAGTTATCAGGCAAAGATGTTAAAGATTTTATGGCGTTAATTTAAATGTAATCCTATTGCGATACGCTGAGTATATGAAGTACTACTGACAGGAGTGGGTTAAATGAGGTCATTGAAGGTGTATTTGAGACTATTAGATGCCATGATTTGTATGAAATCAAATGTTTTGAATGTCTTTTCATCAGATCAGTGCCTTTTTTTTTTTTTTAACAGACCTTGTAATTGTGTAGGATAATCATTGATCACATTGAGCCTTTTTAGGGACACCAAACAAACTCAAGGAACCAATTTCATTATCTGTCAAATTTTTTTTTAAGTGCTAGCAGCAGGAGTTCCTTGAGATTTAAAAGACTTCTATCATGGGGTTGTCTGCTGATAAATGAATATCTTGTCAGCATGGCATTGTGTTTTATATGTGATGTGACTTAAAGTACGAGGTCTGTCAATAAAGTAATGGTCCTTTTTATTTTTTTCAAAAACTATATGGATTTCATTCATATGTTTTTACGTCAGACATGCTTGAACCCTCGTGCGCATGCGTGAGTTTTTCCACGCCTGTCGGTTACGTCATTCGCCTGTGAGCACGCCTTGGGAAGGAGTGGTCCCGCCCCCTCGTCGGATTTTCATTGTCTGGAAATGGCGGAATGATTTGGACTTTTTTTCCATCAGAAGTTTTTCAGAAGCTGTTAGAGACTGGCACCTGGAAACCATTCGAAAAATTTATCTGGCTTTCGTTGAAAATTTTACGGGCTTCACAGAGAATAAGGACTTACTACAGCTTTAAGGACCCCTAAAAGGACACTCGCCGCGCTCTGAGCTGCGACGACGCGGCACAAGCCACCGGACCGTTTCTAAACAGATGGCTCTGTGGATACGAGACCTTCGTGTGCTCTTTCTCTGGTTATCACAAGAGCTGGACATCAGCCATTTTCTGGCAGATTTCACTTTTAACAAGAGATTTTGTCATGGAAAGCCACGTGGAGGCGTCGCGCGTAAAGACCGATTCCCTTTGGAAGAAAGACAAAGGAACACCTCCGTTTCGGCGTGTCAGAGGACAATTTTGGACATGTCCAGCGCTCCACAATTTCTCTGATACTTACTGGACTGGTAAGCATTGAAAGCCGAGATAGGCATGTCCAAACCTGTCCTCTGACCCGCCGAAACGGAGGTGTTCCTTTGTCTCGCTTCCAAAGGGAATCGGTCTTTATGCGCGAAGCCTCCGAGCGGCTTTCCATGACACAATCTCTTGTTAAAAGTGAAATCTGCCGGAAAATGGCTGATGTCCAGCTCTTGTGATAACCAGAGAAAGAGCACACGACGGTCTCGTATCCACAGAGCCATCAGTTTAGAAATGATCCGGTGGCTTGTGCCGTGTCGTTGCAGCTCGGAGCGCGGTGCGCCGACCGTCCTTAAAGCTGTAGTAACAGTCCTTATTCTCTGTGAAGCCTGTAAAATTGTCACCGAAAGCCAGATAAATTTTTCGAATGGTTTCCAGGTGCCAGTCTCTAACAGCTTCTGAAAAAATTCTGATGGAAAAAAAGTCCAAATCATTCCGCCATTTCCAGACAATGAAAATCCGACGAGGGGGCAGGACCACTCCTTCCCAAGGCGTGCTCCCAGGCGAATGACGTAACTGACAGGTGTGGAAAAACTCACACATGCGCACGAGGGTTCAAGCATGTCTGACGTAAAAACATATGAATGAAATCCATATAGTTTTTGAAAAAAATAAAAAGGACCGTTACTTATTGACAGACCTCGTACATACATTTCAGGTATAAACAGTTATGTAGGAAACAATTAATTGCTGTAACCAGAGACTTCTCTACAATAGGCTTTATTCTTTTTATGACTCTAATTTTTAAGCCTGTCATGCATTGATCCAAATGGTTTCTATGATTATTTAAATAAAATGTCTCAAAGCCTAGTGGTATTTTTGTTTTGTTGTTCTTCTTATTCAGCATCTCTTTCTGTCCCCTCCCACTCAGTGTCTTCACCACCACCAGCTTCAGGTGTGTTAGACAAATAAATAACTCAGTCACTTAGTGATGGTCAAAGAAAACAGACTTGAGCGTTATTTCCCTTAAATGACAGTCTTATGGGATTTTACAGAATTGACTTTTCTGGAAGCCTTTCCCAAATAAATTCATGTAAACTCACCTATGGGATGCTGGGTGCACAGGGTGCCATTTCCATGGTATTCAGCGTACTTCTGGCAGGGGAAGGTGCACACGCCGAAATGAGAGGAAGCTGTGTTCTCAAGACAGGTTTAATCACACAGGACTGATTAGCTCACCATTTAAGATTTAATATGAGTGAAGCTCGCTTTATGGTAGACAAAGGCACAAACTGGAAATGGCACAAAAAAAATATGCCCAGTGGGGGGGAAGCCGTAAACCGGACAACATTGTTGTAAAAAGCCACAAACAGATGGTAGACGAAGCCGCAAACAGGAAATGACATGGTGAGATGCTGAAGAGCTTCGCTCATTCATGTCTGTGACATATACATATTAAACATGTTGACGGAACCTGCACATGTGGTGACGATCAGACTGTGGAGCGTGTTCTTGTACAGTGTCCAAAGTACCAACAACATCAATCAATCAATTTTTTTAATATAGCGCCAAATCACAACAAACAGTTGCCCCAAGGCGCTTTATATTGTAAGGCAAGGCCATACAATAATTATGTAAAACCCCAACAGTCAAAACGACCCCCTGTGAGCAAGCACTTGGCTACAGTGGGAAGGAAAAACTCCCTTTTAACAGGAAGAAACCTCCAGCAGAACCAGGCTCAGGGAGGGGCAGTCTTCTGCTGGGACTGGTTGGGGCTGAGGGAGAGAACCAGGAAAGAGACATGCTGTGGAGGGGAGCAGAGATCGATCACTAGTGATTAAATGCAGAGTGGTGCATACAGAGCAAAAAGAGAAACAGTGCATCATGGGAACCCCCCAGCAGTCTACGTCTATAGCAGCATAACTAAGGGATGGTTCAGGGTCACCTGATCCAGCCCTAACTATAAGCTTTAGCAAAAAGGAAAGTTTTAAGCCTAATCTTAAAAGTAGAGAGGGTGTCTGTCTCACTGATCTGAATTGGGAGCTGGTTCCACAGGAGAGGAGCCTGAAAGCTGAAGGCTCTGCCTCCCATTCTACTCTTACAAACCCTAGGAACTACAAGTAAGCCTGCAGTCTGAGAGCGAAGCGCTCTATTGGGGTGATATGGTACTACGAGGTCCCTAAGATAAGATGGGACCTGATTATTCAAAACCTTATAAGTAAGAAGAAGAATTTTAAATTCTATTCTAGAATTAACAGGAAGCCAATGAAGAGAGGCCAATATGGGTGAGATATGCTCTCTCCTTCTAGTCCCCGTCAGTACTCTAGCTGCAGCATTTTGAATTAACTGAAGGCTTTTTAGGGAACTTTTAGGACAACCTGATAATAATGAATTACAATAGTCCAGCCTAGAGGAAATAAATGCATGAATTAGACAACTACTGTCCATTCAGCTGCAGGGGAGACACGTAGATGTCAGTTTAGAGCCTACTTATGCTATAGTCTGGTAGGATCTGCTCCAATTACTTTTATGAATATCTGAAGACTACAGGATTTCTGCACAGGGTATAAATCTACCCGTTTGTTTGTTTTGTTTTGTTTCCCCCCAGTAATTTTATTTTGGGGATGTTGGCCTCCTAACCAACATTACAGTCCAGGTGGTGGCAGTAATGCTCCATATATGTTGGTTGCCAACCGCCATTGAAGAAGAAGAAGAAGAAGAAGCAGCAGCAGAAGAAGAAGTCGTCCGAGTGGACTTTCTGTTTCCACAGTGACTGATAGCTCCGCGTTATTTGAATACTGGATCGACAATTTCGGAGAGGTGAATATCTTTTTTTTATTTAGGTTTTGCATGAGACTTTCGGTCACCGCTGTAATTTGTAAAGTGGGCCGCCCTTTGGCGTTAGCTCCACTAGCCTCCGAATAAATGTACTTTCACTTTCGATTGACAACAGTTCAAGTTGTCAGTGGACGTTTTCATGTTTCACGAGAGCAGCGGTCTAACTTTTTTTTTAATGCAGTGAATGCAATACACTTCCGAATGAAATCAAAAGCAAACTTTCGAACGAAACAAACATGTTAACCTGCGCTGTTTCTTACGTTACAGTATGCTATGGTTTAAGATTTGTAACGTTATTTACGTTAGCTTACAAGTCAACAAGTAACCAGCTTGCATACAGGTTGTGGAAAAGAATGTCAAGAATTTCATTTTTCACAATTTTCAGATGGCTAATATTGCTTACCAAACATTTATACCTGTCTGACACTGAGGTAAAACAAAGTCCTGTCTTTATTTAC